>NW_013667840.1:48358-82455 GCF_000517525.1 Limulus polyphemus | reverse complement strand
ATATTCTTTGGTGTATTATTTAATTAAATAAAAATTGTTAAGTGCTTTACTATAATCACTAAAACAAATCAGGCTTAACTCTCCTCGACAATCGATGGCAAGATAAAAGAAGCTTGAGTAAGTACTTTATTTCTTGTTTTTCATATTTATTCTTTATTTATTATTATAAAAGTAACTAAAATTAAAAGTACAGGTCTTTTTAAGTTATTTAAGACTAGATTAGGTAAAATAAGTAATAATAATACAATTAAAATGGTTCATGAGGCATGCACGCGAGCAGCTCGTGGGTAATGTAATTCAATAGTGTAACGTGAGCTGCACGTTCCCCGAATGATTTACAACTTATAATGGCGAGGATAGCAGTTAAACACGGTTCAAAGGGCAATAAAACAATAAAATTTAATTATAAATAGATGTATAATGTTACAAACTTAGAGCTACTTAGGATAAACGAATGTAGTTTCAGGTTACAATTTGAAGTCATTCTAGAAAGAAAAGAAGGTTAATTTAAGTTTATTTAGATTTTTTTTTGGTGGTTACGAGGTGGGTCGAATTCATTGATTCTGTTTTGAGATAGGGTAGAGAAAATAACATAAACTATAAGGATTTAGTGAAAGAAAACGTTTGAAATGCATTTAGGAGGTTTTAGGTATTACACAAAGGAAATTTGAGATTTTTGAGATGATGAAAAGTATTTTTAATTTTAACATGAAAATTACTTTGCAAACAGACTATTCAAAACAACTACTCAATATATTCATGGACAAATCTTTATATTATTGTATTAAAAATACTTCACTAAGAAATATGACTTTTTGTATGTAAAAAACTTGTAATATTAACTGAAAGACTGCCAAATTTCATGACGATATACCCACTATATTGAGAGTTATATGTATTAAATCTATAAACTTTAAACGAGTACAAAAGGTCATGTGACTCGGTCAAATTGACCAACCATGTATTCAGAGTTAACTGAGAAGATCAGACAGTAAAGCATCAGAAGATGATGCACTGCCATTGCAAATGCATCAAGTTTTGGATGACCAAACTGTTAACACAATCAACGAAATACTAGGTCAGAAAAAGATGTGATGTAAATGTAGCCAAAAAAGTAGAAATATAACAGCAAAAAAAGGCTGTGAGATTGAGACCCATCCTGCCTATTGATAAATGCCACTAGTAATAAAACACAGCACTAATTAAACAAGGGCAGGAACTCTTGACATCAATGTTGAACAGCCCAAAGCTCCAATAGAAAGATGTGAGAACAGGATTTCTGAGAAGAACACAGACCCAAAAAATAACGGTTCTCCAAAATATAGCCCTAGCCCTGGAGAAAGTTGTTAGCGAAAAGATCCATGTTGGATGGATATGGAAAAAAAAGGAAAACCTACAATGGAAAAAAACTCATGATTGAGCCATACTTGAAGGTAATTGAGAGTACTATGAAAATTTCCAATAGATAACAGGTCTGAGGATAAACTCCATGAAGTTATAATTTCCCAGTAACAGTGTCTCAAGTAAACACAATCCAAGGGAATTGCCATTCAAAGAGAAACAACTGTTCCCAAAACACAGAGGAAGTGTTTGGCAGATGGAGAAGTAAGTGTACCAAAAACTCTGGGGAATACAGAACCAAAGGAAATGGATAGAGAGTTTTTTGACAAGTGCTGATACTAAATTGCAAATGAAAAAGATACTGAGAAGGCAAAAGCAAGCTAAGACTTGAATTTGTGAACAACCCACTCCAAAGAAGAAGATAATTGGAAGGTCAATTTAATGTGAGTCAAAGACTAAGCAAGAATCCTCAAATCATCCATGTAACAATAACAAAAGATACCGAGTATATGTAGAATACCAGCTGACAGTTTAACTACACACATAAAGACATAAAGTGAGGGGCATAAACTGATACAAACTACACAATGTGAAAAATGAAGAAACTGATGAGAAGATAAGTGGACATATAAATAAACATCTTTGAAATCTCCAATTGTCATCCAAAAACTCTGAAGAAGAAACTTTCATAAGATTCTCATAGGTTCCACCAGGAAAGTAGGAATATCTAGAAAACAAACAAGATGGGAAAGATGTAATCCCAATCTCCAATGTCCTTTTCTCTTCAGCATAAAAAAGAATTGAGAGTAAAAACCCAGAAACATATGTAGTACACCAGCAATATTCCATTGTTATAAAAAATGTTTAAAACTAACAGATACAATATTGAAAAGAAACTGGCAGAGACAAAATTGGAAAAGGATGACAAACAGAAAATCAAATTGAAGAATTTCATGAGAACAGCTGCAAAAGTCCAGAAGTCTCATCCAAAACAGAAAGTCAATGAGTGGGTCATAAAGACCCTTCTTTGTTACATTGATGAAAAGTATATGTAGATGTTGCAGGCATTGAAGAACATTACACACACACAGGACTCTGAAAGACAAAGGTGACAGAAGCAAAAGAAGATGCTACAACTCTAATCACCTAATTCTTGCAAGCTTCTTCTGAATGGATAACAAGTTAACTCTTTCGACACGGGCTCCGTCCCGGGGACCGACCTCGTAACCATAACTTCATTATAGTTTACATACTAATAACATTTAATATTTTAAGTGTATCTTTACATCATTTTGTAGACTTATAGTAAACATTAGAAGTATAATAAAGTATTTTTATTTAAATTTGTCCATGAAAATATTGATTCTTTTTTTTAAACTAGTCTGAGTGCAAAGTGATTTTCATATCAAAATTAAAAATACTTTTAGTCATCTCAAAAATCTCAAATTTCCTTTGCATAATATAGTTTTTATGTTATTTTCTCTACCCTATCTCAAAACGGTATCAATCAATTCGACCAACCTCATAACCACCAAAAAAACAAACAATCGAAATAAAAATAAATTAACCTTCTTTTCGTTCTAGAATGACTTCAAATTGTAACCTGAAACTATATTCGTTTATCCTTAGTAGCTCTAAGTTTGTAACAATATACATCTGTTTATAATTAAATTTTAATGTTTTATTGCCCTTCTAACCATGTCTAACTGCTATTCCTACCATAAAAGTTGTAAATCACTTGGGGAATGTGCAGCTCACGTTGCGCTATCTAATTACATTACCCATGAGTTGCTCGCATGTGTGCAACATGAACCATTCTAGTTATATTATTATTACTACTTATTTTACCCAATCTAGTCTTAAATAACTTAAAAAGATCCCTATTTTTAGATTTTAGTTACTTTTATAATAATAAATGTGAAAAACAAGAAATAAAGTACTTACATAATCTTCTTTTTCCTTGCTCTCAATTGCGAGGAAAGTTCAGCCTGATTTGTTTTTAGTGATTATAATAAAGCAGTAAACAATTTTTATTTAATTAAATAATACACCAAAGAATATAGACTAATAACATGCAAAAAGTAGACAAATTCACTTACCTCTCAAACTTTTCCTGGCTATCTAACAATGTGACAAGAACCATTATAAATTCTTCCAAGCTTGTGATTAACTTTCCCATGGGAATGAATCTTGTACTGTGAGTGAAATTAACAATATTCTGTTCAGAATACAATGTTATACAATACGTCATTTGATAGATTAAAATCTTGACTTTCTATTGGTTATAGGTAATATATAATGAAACGTACGAGAGAACTATCAACGAATTGTGAAAGAGAGGATGTGACAATGGGTGTGGCAGGAGGGGTCTGATTTTCTATTGAATAGCTCTGTAACAAACAATATTTATAAAAATTATGGTCTGTTTCAGCAATAACGGTTTTATATATTGTATTTTACATTTAATTTCATACATTTTCGAGGGGTGATGGATAAAATAGGAATGATGACATGCTAAGCCAAAATGTGTCACGTGTGTCGCACTAGTGGAATTTCAGGATTTTTTATATAATTTCCTTGTAGAATTAAGAACTTAAAACTTGTATACTATTAAAATATGGATTATTGGCTAAGATTTTTAAGCTATTATAATTGGTATAACATAAACAAAAAGTAGTTCAATAAAATTTTGAATGTAAGATGCTAAAACCTTGTGTCATACCGAGTAAAGGGTACCCATGCCGATAGGGTTAAAGCGAAATATCTGCAAAGACAAACCCAAAACAAACAAGTGTGTGTGTGTGTGTGTGTGTGTGTGTGTGTGTGTGTGTACAGGTCACCTTAATAAAAACAGTTGAACTTGTCAAAGAAATATAAATGGTCATGTGATCAGAGAAACAATTTCAGTGAGACCCATATGGAATGAAGACATCAAAGTATATGTCCGATCCTGATTAAAGATAATCAACAACAATAGCTGATAATGGTGCACAAAAATAATGACTCATAACAAGACAAATCACTGTATGCAGAGCAAAAGAATGACAGTGGGTCAAAGTAAAAAACAAACATGTGAAAGACCTCTCCCACATAACCACTTGTTTAAAGAAATAGTAGAAGGGAAATACGAAGTGTATGAATACAGATCTAGTTCAGAAAATATCCAAAATCCCAATATTAGGAGATGGTGAGAAAAATAAAATATTCATTTACTAAATCAGCTAATTGTCTCACATGACACATGCAGCCTCAGGTATAAAGGAACTAGGTTCAATACTAAAAATAAAACATACGTGAGAGAAAAAGAAACCAGCAGAAGCATCACCAGGATTAGGGATAGCACTGTAGTACATAAATCTAGATCTGCAGACTCTAAAGTTGTTAGGCCTGAGCAAAATATCAACCTTCATCAAAAACAAAAGAAAACTTGTACACAAATCAAGTGTCCACATGATCATGATAGAGTCAGGAATACCAGTATACAATGGCATGAATATACTGAACAAGCAAGGCCTAATATACGACTATAAAGTTACCCTGTATGCTACAGATAGGTTGCCATAACAAAGTTAAAGCTATGTAATTCCCCTGATGTTTGCAAAATAAATCACATATTGTGGGAATGTGAAGAATCCTGGGTACGTGACAAGTTCCCTACAATGAGTGTAGGACATTCAAAAAGTTTTTTAATCATGTTTTCTTGACAGTATAAGTTCAAAATCAGCAAAAAAGGTTTTCAGTAATTCAGATGCAAGTCAACTTGATTTTAATTTACAAACTTATTGTAATTATTGATAATAATCATAAAATTTAATACCTATGCTAAAAGTGTAACGTGTATGTACGTGTGAAGCCCATTATCCCAGATCATGTTACTGCTGTTTACAGATTAAACAAATATTACAGTTCCTAACAGATTGGTATACATACATAAATACTTGTCAGACAAGATGCTGGAAGAATGCATGTCATTCTTGTTGTAATTGAAGGTGTAAGGAGGAAAAAAAAAACAGAAAAGTAAAAAAAATAAAAGAAAAACAGCAACTACTTTTAAAGAACCTTTGATCCCCATGATGCTCAATTACAACATATACTGTATATGTGAGTATGTTGGCACAGATGCAACTAATACAAAAATTGAATTGTGTTTATATTTTATAAATCTGTTTAATATACAGCTTCTTCATGACTGTCATGTACATATATGTATGTCAAATAATGCAAGCAATCTTTAAGAGTTGCAGTTTAAAGAAAAATTAAATTTAACTCACCAACACATTTACCATCACTCGGTTCCTCTCCCATAGCACAAAAACACAATGGACCCACTGGACCTGGTCGACATCCATATTTGCAGGAGTTCCCTTCACACATGGTTTTGTTTTCTGAAGAAAGAAAGAATTGTTTTGTTTTGTTTGAAATTTCACACAAAGCTACACAAGTACTATCTGCACTAGCCATCCCTAATTTAAGAGTGAAAGACCAGAGGGAAGGCAGCTGGTCAGCACCATCCACCACCAAGTCTTGGGCTACTCTTTTACCAACTAATGGTGGGATAGACTGTCACATTATAATGCCCCTACAGTTGAAAAGGCAAGTAAGTTTGGAGGAACAGGGATTCGAACCCGCAACACTCGTATTGCAAGTCAAGCTCCATAATGACCTGGCCATGCTGGGCCCAGAAAGAAAGAAAAAATATTGAAACTGGGATATGCAAAAATTAAACCTAGCAAAAGTCAGCTGGTAAGTTAACCATCACCATGTATTGTTTGTCCTACAAGCAATAATATGATCCCTTACCTTTCATAGGAAAAAAAAAAAGACACATACAATATACATTTAAAATATATGGGTAAAAACAGAAAAGCATTCTTACAGAAGAAAAAAATAGCGAGAAGCATCACGTTTTTCTACATACAAAAACTTTATTTCATCCTTATATACAAAATATACACAACAGAAATTAATCTACTGTAAAAGAAAGCAAAGTCAATAAAATCAAACAAGACAGAAAAAAAGAGAAAAGCAAGAAAATCCAAACAAATGTAAATAAAAAAGCACAATAACACTAACACAAATATATCACAAGAGAAAGGAAAATTCATTCACAACTTCAATGCTCAAGCAATCAAAACTGATAAATAAACTGTGTTCAAAAAATTATATTCAATTCCTTACTCACCACAAAAAGAACCCTCATCAGAAAAATCTGGACAATCTTTCACTCCATCACAAAGTTGCACAATTCTCCTGCATGTGATACCATCATTACAGCGAAAGTAATTTTTTGGACAGGCAAATCCCTTGTTACCTGAGTATAACAGAATACATCATAAGGTTCAATTATTATACGTTGAAATGGTCAAAATACACACCTATTAGTGGACAGGAATAAGCAAAAGTTTTTGAAAAATTAAAAATTACTTTTATTTGCTTCTAAGACATTGGTTTTCAGAGGTAATTTAACAATAAAATTGTTCATGCAGCAAAAAGGTTTTAATGATTAATAAGTGAAATTCTGTCTTGTGGCCAATAATGAACTGTTCGTGCATATAAGAGATCATTTATTCAGTATTTCACTAGACACTGTTCTGAGTAGTGATACTGTGGTGCAAATTTTGAACAAGGCATTAACTGTACAACATTATTTTTCAGTAAAGGAGCCACATGCATCTAATTGAGGTTACATATGTTTAATCAAAAATACTTCTCCTGTAATGCTAGAGAAAGCTATAAAAAAGAAATAGAAAATATTAGCAATTTCAATGTGTCATGAAGTAAACTGGACTAAACATTTTAAGGCTTGTAATCTTGTTACAAATTAAAAGTTATACAGAGGCTAGAGTAAGTACAAATATAGTCTACACAAGACATTATGTTTTATGTCATGCATAGAGGTAACATGAAAATGATGTATATGTAAGTAAGGTAGAGTACCAGAAATCTTATATAATGTTAAGTTTTAATAAGCAACAGAAAAAAAAATCAACTATTACTATGGTTTAACAAAATACTGTATCACATTTTACATTTTAACAAACATAGAAAAACAAAAAAACCTCTGTATTACAGAATGGTTTGTCTACAATTAAATGTGATATGTGGGTATTATCTTTAACATTTAGGTGTGTTCCCATAAATAAATTTATCCATGGATGGTATGCCTTCCCACAGCTTTTGTGTATAATATGAAACACAATCTACTGTACAGTCAATCTATAGCTGACCAATCACAAATAGGACTATACAAATCTGTAAGTATTTCTGTTCCATGTGTCAGTCACAAAAATATTCCCTCATACACAAAGTCAAACAGGACACAATGCAACTACTGCATGAAACTGTTATGTTCCTTAACCTACAAAAAATAACACACCATATCTCAACCAGATTTAGTATGTTTTAAAATTAGAACTTAGAAAAATGTTTAAATGTGTAGATAAGATACGTATACTACAGGGCAGTAGGATATTTAACATTCGTATACTACACTTACAAAAAATCAAAGTATTACTCATACACTTTCTGTACCAGACTTTCAATTTTGAGACACATGATCACACTCATTTTAAGTTTGAGTATGCAATTGATCAATTTCCTCAAAACTATGAATGTACTAATTTACAATTATGTGAGAATCAGAGATTTTATATGAACATTTCAACACCACTTCACAAAGTCAATCATTACTTAGATCTTAAGCATTACTTAGGTTGAGTTTTAAACAAGATGGCAGACATTAGCTCCTTGCTAATTACAGCAATCTGATTGTGTTTGTATCTAGTAATATAGCGATATTCATAATTTAATTGCTAAATACATGTATGAGTAAACCATTGCTGCTATTAAGTTGTAACTGTTAAACTGACCATGGTCAATGAAAGCAAATATTTCTGATATTTATACAACATGTTCAAAAGTATTACACTTATTTTAGTAGTATACTGAATGTAAAGATAGGTAAGCTGTCAAAAATAGAAAAATACACATATTAATTTATTATACTTAAAGATGTCCTAAACAAGACTAAACATTTTCCATTCAATGATTAGTGTGAATTTGTTTTTTATCCCTATAACAATAACATTAATGACACATAGTAATGTTTCTGAATTTACAGTTTTGCAATCAATAAGTATTATTCCTGATGCCATCCTATACTCTTCATTGACATAACATTGTATCACTGTTTTGGCACTGTTGAAGAAAAAAGATTTTTCACTCTCTTGTAATTTTCAAACATGAAGCACTGCTGTACCTTACTTTGTTAAAGATTTAGCCACACGTTGTAAGAGCATAAAATTTCAAATGTAAACTTTTTTTTATCCACCAAGAATGCTCCATCTTAAATAACAAGTGTACTTCAACTGGATTATATTTATTTTAAAATAAACTCTAGTATAGAGCTGGGCACTTTAATTAATTGTTATATTCAATTATGTATGAGCAATAATTATATTGATTTGTATCGTATAAAGTAACTGATTAATGAAAATTACAATTAAGATAAATTAGTTTCTGATTATTAATGTTTTTGATTATTCCAACGAATGATTAATAGAAATTATGATTAAATCATCTGTCATGAAAATAATCAACTAATTGAAATTAGTGTTTCTGATTATTCCAACTATCCAGGTAATCAAAATATTGCCACCAAACTTGCCTGGCCTGTATTTGTTATGGTCAAGCTACTAAGGCTATTTGCAAATGTTATTAATTTTGAATTGATAACATTTCTTTTTGTTGTTGTCAAATTGCTGACTAGAGGGATTAATCGATTAGCAAATACTACTAATCACTCTGCTCTACTCTATTACCTTTAGATACCTTTAAGAATTTTTCTAATCTTGTAACTTTGTTGTTGTAAGGTATTTTCTTTTAATGAACAATTTCTACAAAAAATAATAATTGTTTTCTGTATTTGCTTAAGAATTTTCTCCTCAGATGCAATCAGACATTTTCAAAACATTCAATAACCAAGTTTACAATATTTCTGTGATTCTATCGATTATTGTTAAAATACACCAGATGAATCTGTTGCAAAAAATGTTGCCATATGTTAAAAGTGAACATTATTTCAGTTTAAAGTAATTAGTTTGATATAAAATGAACAAGCTTTGTATGAATAATAAAGTTTATATAGATCCTAAAGAAAATTAAACAGTTTAGACATTACAAGACTTAAAAACCATCATTAAATGTAAAAGAGGTATGATAAGAATTACAAATTGAAGTATACCATGACCTGCCATATTTGTCTTTCATTTTCCCAATGTATGGAACACAAAATCAATTTTCACCACATGTACATATAAATACCAAAAGAACAGTACATACATTTTCGAACATCTTCATCAGAGGAATCTCGCTTCATTTCAGCATCTAAGCCACAGTCTGGCTCCCCATCACAGACCCAGCCTAGTGGAATGCACAAAAGTGTGCTGGCACATTGAAACTGCCTAGGTGTGCAGGTACGTGGTTCTAAAAAATACAAAAAAAAACTTAGAAAAATATTAATTTTATTAGCTATTTGCCTGCTTAACTTGAAACCTTGGATGTAAAATGTAGTTCAAATACATATTTACTTCTATTATAACAGCTACTTTTGCTTAGTTTTGTCACGAAGATTCAACCTTTATCTTTTCCTTCTTTCTCTCTCTCTAATTCCTAATCTATCTCCTAAAGTTCGTAACCTTGTATTCAGATACACATTTTTCTGAGATTTATTACTTATGATATGATATAACTAAAGAGAAGAGTGGCAAAGACATTGATCATTGGCATGCCCAACTAGGAAAAGATCCAACAAAAGATCTGAGGATAGTGTGACCACTCATAAGAAGAATCCTGTCCAGATGAAAAAGACAATCTTCTGCTAAGATCAAAGCCCCAGGGATATGACAGGCAGTTAGACAAACCCAATGTGAGTGAGCCCAAAACAGAAAGTCCAACATGCAGAAACAAAGGTCCCTGGTGTGAGTCCCACCCTGACAGTTGAGATGGGAAAAGGGCCAGAGAATTATATGAATGAATCATAACTAAGTGATCCACAAGTCAAAATAGGAAATAAGAACAAGAAGAAATGAAAACAAGCCCTTGAGGCTGTGGAGTCATCCAGAGATGCACCCTAACCCATAAGATATGCATTCACAAAGAGAGGGAGATACAAAAGGTCCCAACAACCAAGTAAGCAGAATAGAGAAGTTGATACACTGGCCAAGGTATTGAAAAGTACCAATCATAGATCTCCAGAAAAACTATCAAGATCACAGTGTGGGGCTTCAGAGAGATGAAGAGAGTATAGGTAGTGAAGGAGATGAGTCAAAAATTGTGAAGACAGGAAAATAGAGCACTAGAGACATATAAAGGAGACAAGAGGTCAGCCCCCCCCCCCTGCCCCCCAATCTGGTAAAAGAGACTCCATATATTGGGAATCCAAGAATGGAAAAGGGGAGTGGTCATAAACCATGGCAAAGGAATCATGAAATTGAGAAGGGTAAGGCATTTGAGAGTGTATAAACAAAGCTGATCCAGAAACATATCAGCATTTACAGATATATATGGGTAAGGAGGAAAAAGCAAACGAGAGGCATGTGGTAAAGAACAGGAAGAATCAAAAAGCACAGATGAATGAGAAAATACAGAACCTGAGAAATTAAATCAAAAATAGATTTGAAGGAGAAACACTGATCTCTACAGGTAAAGAGGAGCTTAGTGCAAACCCAAGAGTTGGAAAGAGCTGATCAAAATTGTTATCCTCATGGTCAGGTGCAGAAAGAAGGGAACACACTCCTGACATTAACGAACCCTTGACACACTGAACAATAGCAGTAATGACTTCCACAATGCTTCCAGTGAACACTGATGAAGTAGGGTCAGTGTTGACAACATTGTCAAAACTTCAGAAGGAGGTAGTAGTCACCACCACTTGAAAATTCATTGTTGTGAAACAAATTCTCCAGATCAAATTGTGTTATGTAATAACTGAAAGGCGATGTAGGTTGAAATCAAACTTGTAACCAAATAAAATGAAATGAGCAAAAGTTAACACTGGAATAAAAGTGGTGTAAATCCTATTACATTCAACAAAGTTTTAAACTTTGATAAACACGTCCATCACGACAGTGTTGAGGAAGAGAATGAAGTTAATTTTGAGTGAAAGTGCTTATGAGTATCTACTGCAAATGGAGATGTGTTGCCTGCATGAATTCAACTCAATAAGGAAAGGCTTTCAGCATTTCAGAGTAAGTCTACCTGATTTGAATTCAAGTTTGGTTACAGTTACATATCATACAAACCAAACAGAAATTTCATTAGAGTCATCTGAATATACCTCTCCAATTATGGTTTGGTTCAAATTATGTAATTAATGAAATAATATATAAAACATTAAGACTTAAGATTTTTACCAGTCAACTTGTATAGCATAAGTGATACTAGCATAAAATGAATGTCCCAGAAATAATCTTTCATGCATCATTCTTAATCATTTTGGTTTTTCACCCACTAAACGTATATTTTAAACTTAAAAGAATAATTCAACTCATAATATTTCACACAAGGCTAGCATATAACTAGTGTATTATTATTTAATTAAAGTAATATATATATATATATATATATATATATATATATATATATATATACACACACACACACACACACACAATAAGTGCAAAGAACTCTTTGATTTTTAGAGTTGTGCTAAAGATCTTTCTTTCTACTCAGTGTTTTTAATTTTTTTAAATACATAGTTGAGTTTATTCAATAATAAAAAATAGTTACTAATCAACTTTCTACAAAATTCAGAGAAAAAACAAAACAAACATTATGAATTCCCAGGAAAGTTAGGAAATTTCCTACACCTACCACAATTTTCCTCATCAGAACCATCATCACAGTCTGGTGAATAGTCACATACCCATGCTTGTGGTATACATTTTTTGCGATCAAGACATTCAAACCCACTCTGCCCACATGGCTCTGCAAATAGAAAAAAATAAAAGTGAATTTGAACCAAATTCCTTAGTTCAACATGAATAACTGCAGAGTTTTAACAAAATGAATATTATGTTTTACACAACGTTTCAAGGACATTTCACTATGAAACTAAACAAGATCATATAATGTCTCTAATTAAACTGTAAACACAAATCAACAGATTTTAAGATACATCACCTGTATTTTACCACACAAAAGGTTTTAGAATAAAGAAAATGTGACCTTAATAAGTGCTATTGAAAATGCTACTAACCAGCTATGTATACCTGCAACTATTAACAGTATTTTACTAGAGAACTCAGCTGAAATATGATTTGTAGCTTCTCACAAAAAGTACTATTGTATCTTCAATCACAAAAAGATAATTTGGTACAAAACTAAAATATTAAATAGAAGTCTTAATAACTAAAGTGATTGCAATACATTAACTGTTAATCTCAGGAAATACTGCTTTTGTAGTCATATCTGTTGTTTATCCTTGACTCAAAAGGATAAAGCAGTCACTAGGCAAACATGTGTTATAAGGTGAATGACAAGTCCAAAAAAATAAAAGTGGAGACAAATTTTACTTTCATTTTTCTGATTGATCTGTCTTTAACAGCAGTAAATGATACAAATTAGTCACGATCAGATTAAAAAAAGATTTTATGCAAAAAAAACACAATGATATTCTTTTATATTTTAGATATCTGTAAAACTTTGAAAATATTTTTACACACTACATAAACTTTTACTGTAAAGAAAATAGGCTTTGCATGGTATCCAACGTGGATGATATTGTCTAATGTACCATAAAAAGCACAAGTGAATTAGTATGCCATGGACCATTTGTTCAGTTTCATGTGCAGGTTTTTTTCCTGTGGACTTTTCTTGAAAAAGTATTTTAGTGCAAAGGTTATTTGTTTCATGAATTTTCTGGAAAAGTGTTTGTTTCTAACAAGCTAATAGTAAAGTACACTGTACTGCTACATCAACAAAATAATGTTTCATATTTATAGCGAACTTTTTCTCAATGATATTTAGTACCAGGCAGCAGAAGTTACATTGCTCGGGAGTGCTGGGCAAGCAGAATGAGTCCTGGGCGACCACCACCGCCCACCAAAGCTACAATCCTGCACACCATACTTATTTAGCTCCTTTTACAAAATTGTTTTAATTTTTTTGAATGTTTTCAAAAGACAACTATAATTATTCCTAACTTTAATATTCATTAAAATGTTCTTACTTATCACTAAATAGAGTGCATAACTCCAGAATCTCCACTTATTAAAAAGTAGAAATGCTGGTAAATAAAATTTTGATTACATTTATTTTCTAATAATGTTGTTTTATTGTTCTTAGAAATTTATCTTTCATACATCCACTTCATCACACTGGTTTATCCGTATACATACAAGACTCGTTAATTGCATATTCAAACTAATATAAATTCTGTTTGTCAGAGTTCTCAGCAAAACACAATAAAACATCCATTTCATCAGGTTGGTTTACAAGATCTAAGAAAAATATATATATAATTTTTCTGCAGGCATAACCAAACTACTGTAATATCAGTTCCAATATGATCTAAGATGGTTCTTCACCATTCTTGGCAAAATGAATTCTGTATATTTAGTTCATCAGGTTGGTTTTGAAATCCCTCTTTGGAATACACTAATTTTCTTTACATTTAACCTAGTTACTGTGGTATACGTATCTTCTAACAATGTTTGAAGAAAAGAAACATATTTTATTGGGTTGATTTATACAATTCTAGAAAGAATTTACTTACTTTCTGTAAATTCAACCAAAGTGACCTGTAAGAATATCTTAGACATCAGATGTTTTTTCATTTAAACCCATCATCAATTATTTCTCTACACATCTCTTGGGAGTCATATTTTAAATCTTTTCTAATGTCAGGTGCTGGTATATGTAATTTATAATTATTATCCATGCCTTGGAATGATTTGCTTGGAATTTGAGTCATGGTACCTCAGTTGACACAGCATCAATCTCAAGAGTACTTGTCAGGATCTCCAGTTTCAAGCTCTGTCAGGGCGAGTTTCCTAATATCCTTATTCATTATAACAGCAACCAAAATAGTGGTTGTTCCAACTGAATTTAATAGATCATCAATCAAACCACAAGGTTCCATTTTGTGCAAACACACATGCAAGACCACGAAGTCAGCAGCTTGCTCAAACTGGTTGCCCTTAAACCTCAGCATTAACTTCTAAAGGTGTTTGTGTTAGTTAGTCTCAAACAGCAATTGTTAACTTTTACTATAGTGTGGTAGTTCTTACTTGTACATCAGCCAACACAATCAAAACTTTTACTACAGTGCAGACACACAGTGTTGGTTAAATATTTAATACATCTACATTTATTTTTTATTATTTCTAATTTAGCTTTATGTTTATTATTTTATTATCATGGTTATTCTGCATTGTTAGCTTAGTACGTTGATTTAGGATAACCTAAGGCCTGTGGGTTGGCTAAACCCTACGAAATAATAATGGATTTATAGTCAAAAATACTGTTAACAGTGAGAGTATGCAACTGATGAAACTGCATTATAATAATAAAAGTAATATAGTCTGAACACTATATTTAGTTAACTATGCTCATTACTAGTCATATATTTTTATTTCTGATCTACGTAAGTGACTTGCTTTGACCAAAAGTTCATATTAATGTTATATTGAATTCTTATGGTATCTTGATCAGTTTCTAACTTAATTATATTTAGGAGAATATTAAGTTAATGCACACATATTTTACAGATAACTGAATGCCAACAGAAAGTTAATTTTAGTGCATGTTCAAGGTCTAAAACTGAGCCCAATCTCTTTGCCTAGTAATTGAGTTTTTAAGTGTATAAATAATTTTTTTTGTACTTTTATTTTAATTATGGAATTTTAAGCATAATTCTAACTTATTTTACTCTGTAAGATCTGAATGCACCTATCTGATATACCTATTATATGGTTTGTCTTATTTTATTGTGAAAAAACTACTAAATGAAATAGTTTGAAACTTAGAATTATTTTTTATAAATCATATAACTTCTGCAAATAAAAGTTAACATTTTCTTATACTGAAAATGTATTTCTGATACATATTTACCACCTCTCACCCCAAAGCTATCTCAATCTTGATTTGCCCTCTAAACACTGCTAACAAATTTTTTTTTGCCTAGCACACCAGTCATTTATACCCAATCAATTTTGCACCCTTTCAGAACCTGTGCTGATCATGTGACTATCCTCCACCAATCCTACTGGGGCATCTATACTAGTATAGCTAGCTCCCTCTATTATTCTAGCACAATCCTCACTTTTGAGAATTGGCATGTACAAACCAGAAACACCAGCAAAGGTGGATAGGCCAGTAAAAGTGCAACAAAACAAAATCAAGCAGAAAGCGACCACACTGAAAGAATAGGTGGTCAAGAGTAAGAATAGATTTATTTGTTTGTTTATAATTTCGCGTAAAGCTACACAAGGGCTATCTGTGCCTGCTGTCCCTAATTTAGCAGTGAAAGACTAGATGGAAGGCAGCTAGTCATCACCACCCACCACCAACTCTTGGAATACTTTTTTACAGTGGAAATAGTGGGATTGACCATCACATTATAATGTCCCCATGGCTAAAAGAGTGAGCATGTTTGGTGGGACAGGGAATCAAACCTGCAACCCTCAGATAGCGAGTTAAGTGTTCTGACCATCTGGCCATGCCAGTAAGAATAGAAGGCCCACCTGTGGAGCACAGCACTATTTTTGGAACAGGTATGCTCTTCATCCAATAAAGAACACAGTAACACAAAGTGGGCAGAAATGAATAAGCTAGCTATTTGCATTCAGGAAAGAGACATACAGCACCAAATCTGTATAGAAGTGCTGGAGAACAAGACCTATAGCATCATGACAAATACAAACTTGAAAAACTTAGTGTGGAAGCAATAACGACTCATATAAGTAAGTCCTTGGGTTACATTGGATTATGACAAGTGTGGTCCCTCCAGGCAAAACATCCAGAGGAAACACCTTGGATATGCAGGAGTGTTTTGAGGATATACAGACACACACATACAAGTATTAGTGTGATTGGGAGGACTGTCATAACCAGCCTGTTGTCAACATACATATCATACTTATGTCACTTATGCAGCAAATTGTCATACCAAACACAGTGATAGTTGAAACATATAAAGGTACCAGGGCGGCTACGGCTAAAGGAACATGAACTGTATATGAATAGGCCAAGTGCAGTCCACCTGGGCAGAAAACATCCAGTGGAAGCACCTTGCATAACTTTGTGAGATCAATAAGTGTGGTCCACCCAGGCAGAAAACATCTGGGGGAAGCACCTTTGGATACGTTGACACACCAGAGACAATGCAATGGGTGTCTGCAATTCCCAATTTTGAAAAGCAGAAAGACCCTGGCTGTAGGTCAGTAGGGACCCTATCTGCTATACTCGTGAAGTCAATGAGTGACAATCCTGTACATATGTACAGTGAAAAAAATATAAAAAAATCATATATCTACATATACATATATGAACAAAAACAAGCCCAAACAAAGGTCAGATAAAGATGCACAAATATAATGCGGGATATAAAGTGGGCCGAGTTTAGGAAGTGACTGCAGTAGTACCTTATTTTGCCTTTTTTTCTTTCTTTCTTTATTTTACTTTGAAGAGCAGTGACGTTCCCACAACTGTCTGCAGGCAGTGAAGGGTGATATAGATGTGGGACGTTGTGGGCTAGAGCACCCACATCTCACTCTTCTAATTTCTACTTTTTGATTATTTTTTGAATTTCTTCATGTGAGACTAGCAAACGGAGGTTAAGACTGATAGACAGTGTATCCCCACCACAATGTGGGTCCTACTTCTGCAGTCACCTCCAAAACCCAGGGTACATTTTATATCCCACATTATAGCCTGTGCCCTGGGGATCCTTTTGATTTGTGCAGCATCTTTATTTGACTTTTGTTTGGGCTTGCTTTTTGTTCATTTGGATGTCAGTTATCACAGGTTTCGATCTGCTGTTTTTAACACAATCCTTCCTTCTGATTTTGTATTGCTTGACTGTTTGGGCATTGATTTTCTATATATACACACACACACACCCCACCAGAAGAGTGTCTGATGATCTTATAGAAATACTCCATCTCAACGGTGAGCATTAGATAATGATACAGAGACAGTGCACATATAATATTAAGCATACCTGACTAGGCAACACCTGCCACTAGGTGGGATCCTAGAGAAAATTAAAAATATGTCTATTACCCCAGTCAAAAGCGAACAGACGTGTAGAATCAGCACAAGAGGAAGACAATACCCGACCGAGGAAGAAACAGCTAGGTCATGCAGATAATATACGACAAATGTATTGGGAGTTGTCCACATACCAGCCTGAAAGATCTCCTCCAAAGGTTGGCGGACTTGAGCAGTGAAAAACATAGTGAGATGATGAATTTGGTGTGAAGAAACATCATGCAAATGACGAAAACCTGTAAAGAAGTCAGAATACTCCAGTTGCACGAGTGACGAACCTAACCAGTGAAGGAAATAAGCAACAGATCACGTGAAACAGAAGGATTCCGTGGAATAAATAGATGTAAATGACAACATGAAAGGAGGCAGGATGAGCCACATAACATTGCAGGGAAGAAACTGGACAAAGATAACAATCCAGATCCAAATGGCACTACTAGTGGGAAATGGAAGGTAAGGAAATAGGAGAAAAGGCTAGAGCAACAGTCCCAGGCAGAAGAAGTCTTGGGAAGGAAAGCCCGATCTGGATAGAGGATTATATGCAAGGAATGGTAAAGGATGTGTGAAACATAAATGGCAGAAATATCGGAACAACAGTGACTGCAAGACAGGAGGATGAGGAAATAGGTTTGAAGGGAAAGATGGAACAAGGAACAGGTTGCAATGGGTATAAAGGCAGAAACAGACAGATCTCAATCCGGCAGAAGCAATAGATATAGCGGATGGACGAGAAGAAAGTAATGGGAAAAAAATCAAGGAGAAGGTTTACCAGAAACAGAAGAAATGAAAGGTGTTCGACAGGGTAGCCCTATAAATAGCAACAGTTGACACGGACAAACCCTGATAAAATAACCAGGTGAAGAGCTGGGATATATGAAGAACAGGAAGGACAGAAGCCACAGCAAATGGACCAAAATCCAAAGGAAGATCAACACCTTTGGAATATAGACAAGGAAGAAGATGGAAGGGTATGGGCAAGGAAAAACACTACATGAGAGGTGAGCACATAAGCTGAAGCTAGGGACCAGACTAAAAAAAAAAAAAACTAGGTGAGAAGTTGGAGTTACAAGACATCTGAATGAACCAAGTCCAAACAAGGTAGTCAGAGGAGAGACTGTTACTCCAGCAAGGACCAGAGAGAACCATGTCTGAGCAGGCCAAAACAGAGCAATGAGCAGGACACAACAAGAAGTGGTCTGGATAAGGGAAAATACACTAGAGGTTAGTCTGATTGGAGGGAAGATATAAAAGACCCCTCCAAACCAGACTGAATGTACCTACTTCCAGAGTAGAAGGGTGTGGAATCAAAGACCAAATGGAAGGAATTTTGGCATTCCATTGAATGGCAAACACATGTATATGCAAGTGTTCTCAGCTGGGAACACACCCACCAAAATACCCATGGCAGAAAGGACCACTCCAAGGGGAGAACCTAGTTGGTTCTGGATAACTGATCAGCCACCAGATAAATAACACAGGGAATGTGACACACCAAGTTCACCATGTAGAGGTCATGGTCCCAATAAAGAAGATCCAAAGTCTGAAAACACAAAGATCTGGATTTTGTTCCCACTTGTTTGGTGATATAGCTTATAACAGTTGACTAGTGGGAAGGAACTATAACCACCCACCCCATCTGGAGAGAGAGATGAAATGATACAGCGCCCAACAACTGCCAAAAGTTCCAGGATGTTGAAAATGGAGAGTAAGCCCTCCAATCCACCAAGGAAGTATTGGTAAACAGGTAAGACATCGGACAAGGTGAAAGAAAGAGAACCTGTACTGTGGTCATCTCCCTGATCTGACACCAAGCAAGGTCAACCCTCATCCCATGGTAAGGGTAATGCAAGGTCTAAGAGATCATGGAAGAAGTTCCACTGGATGGGAAGCATCAACTGAAAGGAACACATGTGAGCTCCCAATGGAATGATAGCTTCCAAGGAATCCCACATCTTTAAAATAGAAAGAACCTCTCACACACTGAGAAAAAGAGAAGTTAGGGTCATGGAGATTGCTCACTCCATACTCCTAAGCTCAGGTGGAGAAGGCTGGGCCCAACAAAAATGGGAAATGAAGAAAAAACCCAATGGAATAAGATATTGAATGTGAAGAAGAATGGACCTCCCCAACTGGATCAGAAAACTCCACCTGATGAGCTTCTGGAAGTAAGCAGGCAGGATTGACTGACTAAGAATAGGCAAGCAGAGCCAGTCATCCATGAAAAGGAGAGAACGAAGATCCAATGAGTGAAAATGACAGGCAAGAGAGTGTATCACCTGACAAAACACACAGAGCCGATAAAGGTCCAAATGGCAGAACCCAGAACTGGAAGCCACAACCTTTGTGGATGAACCGAAGAAAATGATATGACACTGGAGCAGTTGGGATATGAAGATAGGCATCCACCATGATGATCTGGTCATCCAGAGTCCTGGGGAATCCCTCACCGAAGTGAGAGGTAGGATTATCAAGCGAGGTGGCTCCAAATACAAGTTCAACCAAGGTTAATGACAGGTCTACAAATTACCATATTTCGAGGGACAACTATTAAGACGGGAATAAAACCCAGATCGAGTGGACACCAACCGATTGACAGCCCTTTGCGTAGTAGGTCTCGAACAGACCAGGCAAGCTGACTGGAAGGGGTATGATCCCAAGGAGGAGGGAAGGAGATATGGAAAGTGGATAGGAGGTGCAAAACTGAAGGCAGAAACCCTCAGATGGAACCTTTGAAACCTACAGAACTGTCATAAAGTGTAGCCAAAAAGACATAAAATAAACATACATACATAGAGAAAGCACTCATTACTAACAAACAACAAAACCTAGAAATTTGTAGTTTACAAAGAAATGAAAAATAATGAACCTGTAAAACTATGAAAGTGGACCTGAGACATAAAAAAATAAGCAACACTTAAAGTACAAAATCACTAAAGGAACTTAGAAGATAAAAGACACATAAACATTGAACTTAAGTCCACTCAAAGAACCGAGAAGACAAAGGACATGAAAGTAAAACCTACCCTGAAGAACATGAGAAGAAAAAGCTAACCAGTTAACAATAACATATTTTCTTTTGTAACTCAAATCTAATCACAAAATAAATACTTCCAAGCCTAACAAACTGCTAAAAGTTCCAAATAGTTTATATGGAGAGTCAGTTCCTCCTGGCTCCACTAACCCAAAATCTCAAAACAGTTGAGACAAGCACCCCAACTCCCCATGGAAGCATCTGTAAAAAGATGAAGATCCAGGTGCAAGAGAGGAATACCCTCCATAGTGTCAGTCTTGTCGAGCCATAAGGTCAGATCATCATACAGGAAGAGGAAAGATCTAAAAGGGAAGGCAAGGGATCTCAAGAGAGGTTCCATTGATCATGTAGAGTTCACTGCAAAAAGCACATGCGAGTACAACCCAGGGGAACAAGGGATTCCATGGAAGCCCAAGTCCACAAAAGAGAGAGAACTTCTCATGCATAAAGAAAAGGAAAACCAAACTCTCCATGGTCCACAAACAAAGTAAAAAGGGCTATGTCCTGCTGTGACAGGAATTGAAGAACACGCGCAAATGAACCAGATACTGGGTGAATGCGAGATATCTTCAGCTTGAACAACCAACCTAGACAACCTGCATGCAGAAAAAGAAGAAGGGTATGGTTGGAGAAGTCTTGTTGGTATGGAGTTAAAAGAAGCCAATTGTCCATTTAATGGTGGAATATAAATCCTAAGCCATGAATGTGACAGGTAAAGGCATTTACAATGTGACTAAAATACTTTTGGGGCTTACACCAGGCCAAAATAAGGAACTTGGAATTGATCTTGATGAACAAACTGAAGTTAAATTCTGGATGCTGGGGAGGTGAAGATAAGCATCAGAGATGCCAACTCTGGTCCTTCAAAACCCCAGAGAAAATGACCACCAGTGGGTGAGAAAACTCTCCATGGTAAAACAAGAAAGGTCAAGAAACTGATTAAGACATGATAGATCTAGGACCAGATGCTAATCTCTGGTTTTCCTAACAGACAGGAAGAAAATCCCTAAGAAGGATGAGAAACCCTTTCAATAGCATCCTTGTTCAAAAGGTATAACACCACCTTGGAGAGACACCAGCACGATACAGGATCCCCTGAAGGAGGAGAAGTAATTGGAACAGGAGTCAATGAAGGAGGATAGGAAAAACAAAAGGCAATGCTTTCAGGTAGGACCTGTAGCATCCACTGGTTGGGTACAAAAGAATTCCATAGACAATCCTGAACTCCTCGCCACGGACCTGATAAAAACTAAGCGTGAAGACAGAGGACGAGAAGAGAGGGTTGAAGCACCAATGACTGAGGCTACTGAACAAGGGAGGGAGACAGAAGAAGAGGAAGCAGAGGGGTAAGTTGTAGCTGGGTAAGTCAAGAAAATCACGACTGAGCCAGCCAGTAAGGAGCAATCAGAAGGACCTGACACAGAGTGGTATGGATGATCAAAATCACCCGGTGAAGGAGTCAAATAGAAGAATAAACATATAGGTATTTGTTGGTCTAATCCTGACTGAAAGCATCCAAAGCCAGGGCAAGAGGATGAGGGACTGGAGATCAAAACAGAGGAAGTTTGTGGTTGAGGGATTTAGCAATGCACTGATGTGAGGAGTACCCAACTGAAGGCAAAGTCATTGGAAAACCACAGGATCGAGAGTTCACTCCATCAGATAGATTCTGTCTGGACGGAAAAGATAATCTGCAACAAGTTTGAAAAAAGCCAGAACATGACATGCAATGATATGGATATCCTGCATGTGGGCCCAGAAAAGAAGATCCAACGTGTGAAACATAGGGATCAAGAACTGTTGCCACCCTGGTGATAGAGATAAGCAACAATGTGGAATTGTCGGAATGAATCATTACCAGATGATGTCTGGCCAGATGGAGGAGAATGATCCAAGGCCCTATGGACAGCAAGAAGCTCCAGAATCTTGATATGATAAGACTTCTCAGCTGCATATCAACACCCTGTTGATCAACCCATGCCCCCATTTCGGGAGGGAATCGTCCGTGAAAATATGTAAATCCAGACAAGGAGGAGGAAACAGAACACCTGCCAAAGTGTGGGTCCTGTCAAACTACCAATACAGATCAATGACTATGGTAGGAGGAAGGGCAGTAAGAGCCTGCAAAGGATCCCGTGCAAGATTCCACTAGTCATGAAGAGCCAACTAAAGAGCTTACATATGAGCACAACCTAAGGGGATAAGTGCAGCCATAGAAGACCACATACCCAAAAGCAATTGAACCTCATGAGCTGTAAGAGGTGAGCAGTAAGAACATGGTGAACTGAAAGCTCCATCAAACAAAGTTGAAGAGAAGGTTGGGCCCGACTGAGATAGGTGTTGAAAAAAAACACCCAAGTAGATCAGATATTGGGTAGGCCAAAGGAAAGACTTCTCCAATTTGATGAACCAGCCCACTCAAGCTGCTTCCTGGAGCAGCTGAAGAGTATGACAGGCAGACTCCGGTTCCGAATGAGCTAACAGTAGCCAGTCCTTCATATAATAATGAAGACGCATCCCAAGAGTATGAAGATGACGAGCAAAAGCTTGAACCACCTTACAAAAAACATATGGGGCCGAAGCAAGTTTGAAGAGAAGTGCATGTAACTGATAACAATCACCCCTCGATGGACAAACTTAAGATATGGTCATGACTGCTGAGCTATTGGTCTATGTAAGTAAGCATTCATGATGTCCATCTTGGTCATCCATAAACCTGAAGAAAAAGCCCACCTGAGAGTGAGAAACGATTCCATGGTAAAACGAGGGAGATTGAGAAATTGATGGAGGTGGGACAAATCTATGACAGGCTGCCAGTCTCCAGTTTTCTTGGGGACAGCAAACAGTCTAGAATAAAAACCAGGAGAAAGATGTTTCACAGATTCAAAGGCCCATTAAAACAGAAGGTCTTGAACCTCTTCTGATAGATGCTGACTAGTAATTGGATCCTGAGGCAGAGGGAAGTAAATGGGTAGCTGTGACAAAGGAGGATGGAAAAGGACAAGTCCTTCTGAGAGAACCCAAATAACCCACTGATCTGTGATGAAATATTGCCAGAGGAACAAATCACACAATCAAGCTCCCACTGGACTGGAACTCACTTGGTAGTCACTGGTACTGTTGGCATCGTGCCAATCTACATCAAAGAAAATGACAAGATACAGAACTTCTGGAAGAAAGAACAGGTAAGGGCTGAGAAGGACTAGGATGGGAAACAGGAATAGGGGCTTGTCATGATTCCAACTGCAACAAAAGAGCTGCCAAGGAACAAATGATAGTGTTGAAGCAGGGATTTGGGTTGGATTTATTATTATATATTTATTTTGATATCAATGTTTGCTTAAATTAAATTTATATTTAGAAGTGTAAATAACCTATACAGTTAAATACATATTGCAAAACTCCCACCTGTTCTCTAAAGTTGTAGAAGATTCTCAAGTGTAAGAATTAACAACATATGTACATACGTAAATGCTTAATATAGCTTTGTATCATTACGTAATCTGAATTTTCTAGAATCTTTCCACATGCCTATAAATATGACCAACACGACGAGCCAAAAAAGTAGAATCTATTATTGGTTTGCTACAGTGTGCTATAAACTTCAGAAGCTATAACTGTGATTGTTATAACACTTATCAATTCGAAAACTTAAGATATTTGACATTAGTACTTTTATGAAAACATTATATAACTTCATCGTGGAAAACTTGGCGTGTGTGGCTGGTAAATAACGAAGGACAAAGCTAGCTAGCTCCCTGCTATGCAAATCATACCTACATTAACTCGTAATTAACTCGCTCATCGTGAACCCTCGATAATATCAAAGAAGTTCCAGACTAGAAAGAAGACTTTATATTTCTTGTAAGTTTGTAAAACTTTTGTATAGAATTAACATTAACTCGTAATTAACTCGCTCATCGTGAACCCTCGATAATATCAAAGAAGTTCCAGACTAGAAAGAAGACTTTATATTGCTTGTAAGTTTGTAAAACTTTTGTATAGAAATCATTGTTTGTAATAACTATTTGTAATAACTGTTATTGTAAATTATATTATTGTTTGTATATTAAAACATATTTATGTTAAAAAAAGAAACTGTGTATATCCATCTTGTTGGCAAATATCATAAATTGCAGATATTATTGGCTTTTAGTTAACTGCTAAATCCAAACTACAATTTAACTACTAAATTTGAAGTATCATTTAGCTCAATTTCAGATCATTAGAATTTCTAATACGTAACAGAT
This sequence comes from Limulus polyphemus, assembly GCF_000517525.1. Taxonomy (NCBI): domain Eukaryota; kingdom Metazoa; phylum Arthropoda; class Merostomata; order Xiphosura; family Limulidae; genus Limulus; species Limulus polyphemus. The sequence goes on along the minus strand of NW_013667840.1, from coordinate 57,561 downwards.
TCTACTCGTGATTCCAAAGTGTCCATGATATGGTCAAAAACGTACTGCCTATGAAAAGGGGGTTGACATAATTCCCTGAGATAAGTGGATGGCAAACAAACCTGTGACAAGGCTGCATCACGACCCAGAAGAAGATGACAAGCGAGCCAATGTGGAAGTAATAAGGGAGAGGCTCTCCCTCGATAAACCCTCAGGATTTCGGTGCATAGTCTCTGAAAGGAGATGTATGGTATATAAATACCATAGAAAGGAAGTAAGGATAATATGAAGGCGTGAAAACTGGTCATGGGTTATACACACCGGAAAACCAAGGAGTGCCCCCCCAAACCAGTAAAACAGACCCCAACAACTGAGAGTCTAGAAATGGACAGTCTGCATAATGGTATGCCAAAGCAAACTTATCCCTAGCCCATAATGGGTGAGGCATGCTCTCACCCTCAACCCATTGGGAAGCAAAATGCTCAGCATGAACCCTAATATCCAGGGAAGGTGGGAAAAACTAAACAAGGAGAAGAACTATCGTGCAACAAAGGAGGACGAGGTTCATAGGAAATTGGGGAAAGGGATAAAACATCACATACCTAAGAAATCATATCTAAAAATGCTGTATTAAGCCTAGCTGATTCCACCGGTGGGGCATAAGAAGACATGGCAAGATCCGGCAGTGGGAAAAGTATATCAAAATCTTCATTAGGACAAACGGTTTGGATTGTTCATGAGAAAGTGGGGCAACTTCAGGAGAAGGTGGCTCACCCATATAACAATCAATCTCTAGGAAAATAATCACAGATAAATCTAATGACAGGTTGCCCACAACTGCAACCAGTGAAAAAAGTGCTTATAGTAGGTGTGAAACTCAATGTGGTTACACTAACCTCGGAATTCATGGTAATTAATAAATCAAACTGTTTGATAGATTGATAAATATAAACATGTGAAAAAAATAAAATAAAGACTGGAAAATAAATTGAAAATAAGTTCATCAGCTGTATAATCAAAAACGAGTAAAAAAAACCACTTCAGAAGTATAACTGTTAAAGTTATAATGAAAAAGCACACAAGATTAAAATTCAAAATGTCTAAACATGAGCACTGCCAAACTGAAGTCTTTTAGGACAGATGCAGTCCATTAAAGTTCTCAAACATACTAGGTCTAACTCTGCCTAAAGTTTCACCGAAACAGTATTTCATTTACACATTATGGAAATTTATGTAAACTTGCTACCAATTCCATTAAATGGTGGAATAGTTATAGTCTAGAACTACAATTATGTGACAGAGTTTTTCAATATATAAAAGCAAATTGCATTGACTGAGCTTATAAAATGCCTCTCATTGGTTGGAATAGTACATGACCTCTGTTTCCAAGGGAAGATATTTATACAATATACAGTGAGAATGCTTAATGATGTTGAGCCAAAAGACACATTTAAAAGAAAAAACTCTTCAGTGTTCTTCATAGAAGAAGAAACATTTGCAGAGCAAAGCATTTGGGACAACAATGGGCTCCAAAACCACATCCAAAGCCAATCAAAACCCATAAAATCATGCATAAAGTGGATGCTATGGTTGAAAAGTGAACTTTATTGTTAAAAAGCAGTTAAGTTGAGAATGGCCATCTCTTGATACAGTTATAAAAGTAACATAGAATGCTGTACAAGACAAGCAGTACTCAGAAAAAGTGAAGTCTCATGGAAATATTAAAGGAGTTGAAATGATAACTCGAAAATGTCATTAATTCAAAACTGAACAAATGACAATTCTAAAAACTATTTACATGGCTGTGTAAACAGTGATCAAAGAACTAATGTAAAACTGCTATAATGTGATAACTAGAATATTATTATTGATATAGTTACCTACTGAAAGCTCTGGAAAGATATTCACATTGTTAATAACTGATACCTCCAATGAGTTAGATGTATTATTGACATTCTTAACACATACAAGTAGTCTCCCTTCTTTTTTAGTCCCAATAAATCAATGACCACTGTTTCTAAGATAGATTATAGTAATCCTATTTGTTCAGGTACCAACTGAACAAATTAAGTTTTAGAGATTATTGATGGAATATAAAAATATGTCTATATAACATTATTCATTATTTGTTTTTAAACAGTCACTAAATAAAGTGTCTCTTTAAATGAGTGTGCTTTATACTGCTTCCAAACAGATACAGGAGTTTTCTTTCATAATTACAGTCTCAATGTATACAAAACGATGTATTCTAATACACAAACTATACTATAACACACAGTCAATCTGTCATGATATAAAAGACTGTTTGGTTTGAATATCAGTGATTATTTTATATTTGTGAGTGAATACTTTATTATTTTTAAGTTTTATTGTAATAAGAGTTAAAAGCAGATGATTGTAGAAGGTTTTGTTAATAACTAATTGGTGTCGAGAATATAGAAAGTGGCCAAACAACTATGTAATAAAAATATAAATAGCGTGAGATGAGCGAGAAGCAGCAGACTGATAATAGCGAAAGAGAATATAGCTGTGTGAAGTTAAGTACCGTATATGTGATAGGCCTAATGACTGGCATAGGCCTAACATTTAATATGTTAGAGTGAAACAAACAATATAAAAAATAGATAAGATAGATACTTTTATTCCATCAAAGTATCACAGGATACTAATATATACTTATAATATATATATTTGAAAACAAGTAAAGTGTATGCTGTTTATTCAGTGTCTTAAAGATTATTAATTCTAACTGTACATGACAATGGATGCCAGCAAACAATGATACCTGAAATATAAATTCATTATGTTTATTACTTTTTTGGCTTTTTAAAGGGGACACTTCATAACTAGTTTTGTTTTTAGCAGGTTTGAAACTAAACTACTACATCCAACAATCTGCTATTTTCTGTTCTAATGCTTATTCTAAGAATTCTCCTGTTAACATATATTGAACAAAACAAGTTGAAATCTTGTTTTTATTTTGCTAAATAGCAAAAACTTAAATGCTGTGGTAGCAAATTTTATTAAATGGCTAAATTCTTCACCATAGAAACAAAAGAAAGAACCAACAGTATCCAAGTGCTAAAATGTTCTACTCTCAACTTAGAAGTAATTAAATAATTTATACATGAGTCAGACAAGAAACCTTGACAACAGCCCAGTTTGTGGAATATGTGAATGTATGGCATGTCATGCTAAAACTTGTGTAACAAAACAAGTATCAAGACCATTCAAGGTCAGTGCCTGAGGTGGAAAAAGGCATGTTTGTTAAGTTTTTAAAATCAGCTGCCTGTGAGATGATAATCTACATGTATCACATAGTAAACTATTTCTCAGAAAATTAATTTAAGTTCACATAAAATGTAGAAATAAGCAATACATGGTTATAAATTTGTTTTTTAAATAAAGAATCTACTCTTTTGCTTATACTGAATTAGATGTATCAAACCCAAATACACTGATACAAGCTTCTTATTTTTGTAAATGTATACGATAAAAATGAAAACATTCTTGCAAAGTATTTTTTCTTAAATTTTTTTCAAGACATTAAAAAAATTATGACATGTAAGAATAGTACTGTAAATTGGAAATAACCAGTAAAGCTTCTCCATTGTCACCGTTAATATTACCCCACTGATTTTATATTTTTTAACCATAATTCACTAAGCAAACAGATTCAACCTAGTTAGAATAGCTTGAAGTTGTCTCTTAATAGACATACCATATCACAGACTAGGCCTAGTCAAGAGATTCATCAACAGTAAGCACTCACTCACCACCAAAAAACATATTTTGTGCAAACAGGTAATGCTGCTGTCTAGTAAAGAAAACTTAGCTTGTTTTGTAAACAGCTTTCTCTGTATTCACTAGTTAGCACCAGCGTTCCGTCCATCAACAGTGAACAGCTAAAAACATTTCAACCACCAAGCTTAGTTCTACACAAATGGTCTGACTGCTTCAAGAATGCCTTTGTGCTTTTAGATATAAAAAAAGAATCACACTGCAGTTTGTGTGGTTCAGTTTACGAGTTCAATGACTTAAGTGCCATACAATATAAAGAATGACAGAAGTACTTCCTACCAATAAAGAAACCAAAAATAAAAAACTGAGTTATATTTCCAAGTATTGTGGGTAAATGTATACCCTCAAGTGAGTAAAAATAAAACAACTTAAGAAAACGAATGGCATTAAGATATTTTTAGAAAGAGAAGTATATACCACTAGATACAACCAGAAGTCCATACCTGTCAGCTGCCTTCTGATACATGCATCCTTCTCTACAGCTTCAAACCTCATACTACCAAGTGAATTTAGAACTTGAGAGAGATGATCATAACATAAAGCTAAAAGCATTAATAATACACACACTAGGCCTTCAACATGGCAGTTGCAAAATGAACTAGTTGTGAACTGTGTAGTGACTATACCATCATCAGCTATTTACAAGACTGTCTGAGCTACAGACAAAGATACTGAAAAATACATGGTTAACAAAATATTCAAGATCATGAAAGAAAAGTAACTGAAAGTTCTTTCATGTTATAATAGATAGTACCATCAATATGAAGACAACTTGACAGTTACTTCAAGAGAAATACCCTGACCATCCCTTAGCATCCTAAGGTCTTTTGCTGGTAACTTGAACCTTCTTACATGCAACAACAAGAAGTTGAAAACATAATCCACTATCAAGATGCAGTGCAAAGATATTGTTACGTCTGTGTTCGTTTGTTAATTTTCCGTAGAAATTCTTTCCAAGAAGCTTCAGCGATACAAGTCCTTTCTTAAATAAAACTAGTTTATTCTTTCTCAACTCAATTTTGCAATACACTTAATTTCCACCATCACTTTAACTTAAACACACGCTATAATTCCCAATGATTCATGCACTTTATTAATGGTCACTACCGCGCTTGACTCAATTATCCGTCTCTGTCTGTCTGCAATTCTATTCTTGCTGTCACTTTATTTGTCGGCTTATATAATATAAAAGCATACATCTAGATTACCCTCGTCTCTTCATGAATCTTCTAGATACTCACCACGTGTTACTAGCGTCATGTGACTTCCTCTGTCGCAACAATATTATAAGACATGTCCAAGGTTCTTATCTACTAACATCACTCATTAATGTCCAGAAAATGAAAAGATAAAGTGTCTCTTTGAAACTGTTAGTGACAACATGATAGGTCTCCATTTATATTTTCCTTACAAGTCTGGTTTAAACAGTTTGCTCTCTAATCTCTAGCAATCAACGCAAAAACCATTTTTACTTTACACAGGAGAGAGAAATCATGGCCCAAATCTTGAATAATGGAATCTTGTAAATAACAGTCAAAACAAATGGTTGAGCTTCTGGAATTTCTTACTAAATGAATCCCCATCAATGAATCACATTCCCCAAGAATGTCCACACTTCTTCAACAACCTTGAAAAGCACTTTACAGCTAAGTTACCTACTCTCCAGTCACCATCTCTGAGGAAAAGCAAATTTTAACAGCCTTATAATATTCAAGGGACTTGCACATCACCTAACACACATGACTGCAAACTTCTGGATCTTGTGTGCAAGGAAATAGGGTGTAAGTGGAGCATCCCACTCATGGAAAATCAAAGAAGATATGTCAGATGTTAATGAGAAAGAAGTACCATCTGACTTAGCTCAGTACAAAAGCAATAATGTCTATGAAAGACAAAATAAATTGTTTGTTCTGATATGGTAGTATTCTGAAGTGGTCTCAACAGAAGCCACAGAGTTTTTAGCAGATTTATGGTCGTACCACTCTATTTTCCATCTGAAGAGGAAGAAAGGGTGCTGGTCTTTTCAATTCTAAGTATCTGACACATCCCTGTTAACCCTTTTAATAAGGGTCACACGTGAAAGGCCATGTCATCTCTTTTGTTGACTCACATTTTATTGAACTACTATTTCATGAACTTATGTCAATAAGTTTGGTATCAGACTGTAGATTATAATTCAAATTTTAGAATTATACATTATTCAATTTGTTAATTTAAAAGTAAATATTCAAAATACACAGATAAACATCAATTTTTGTGTGTCACGTGGTATGTTGAATCCAGCACTGGTTCAAATGTTTGTGAAGTCAATATAGCAAGTTTAAAGTTTCATACGAATTAGAATCTCAAATTACAGATATTGACAAGCTAGAATATGAAATAAGGTCTTATGTTTTCTATTTGCTAAGATATTGCTCACGTAATAAATTAAACATAGTGGCAGCCCACTCACCTCCTGCCATTTTTGGAAATGCTCCCTTATAAACACTTATTTCTACATATGACATGAATAACCAATATGAAGCTCAGAATGTCCCCCTAGTGCCTTTATTGGCCTATTTTAAATTCTTAGGACATCATTTTTTTCTAACCAAGATTTCAGGGAGTTAGAGTGTGTCTTTAGTCTGCACAAAATTTCATATTTTTCTTAGTTACTAAGCTTGATAAATTATCATTGAATTCTATCGTATTGATGTAGTAATTTATGATTTTTTTTAGTTATTCAACTTGTATATATAAAACCTAAAAAAAATTATTTTGTTTCATATCCTCCACGTGCAAAATTTTTAAAAGCTTAACAATCTATGTCAAGCAGCAACTGAGTACAAAGGTTGTAAATGGAAGAGATATTTGTTTGCTTCTATATTTACTGTTCTATGTTTTAAGAAAAACAAGTTTAAGTTTTTAATGTTTAGATGAAAATTACTTTGCATGATAGATAGGCAAGATGTGAAAAAAAGACATGAAAGAAACATTACTTTGCAAACCTTAATACTTAATAACAAAGATTAGATATCTTGCGTATGAAAGCAATTTAATGTTTACTGATAACCTGCCAAATTTCATTAACATTCGCTTACTAATTTAAAAGTTATAGCATGAAAACTATAACAAGCAGAAAATGGTTATGAGGGCGGTCTTAGGGAGAGAGCCCAAATTGAAAGAGTTAACTAAAGTTGATTCAAAGTTCATTCCATGATCTGAGTGAAGCTCCATAGGCATCCCAAACCTTGAAATAAGTTCATTGACAAGCTTCCCTGCCAGAGTTTCTGCTTCCTGGTTAGAAACCGCATATGTTTTTGCCCAGTTGGTTAAATAGACATATTTAGTCTTGCTGTTCTTCAGTGACAGAGGACTAGTGGTAGACACTAGATGGTGTGAGAAGGTTTTTGATAATAGTTTTTATATATGTATAAAATGTTATTAAATATATAACTACCATGTATTAGTTCTATAATAAAGTCACTGAATTATATGTAAACCAAAATAATTCTCTCCTATTATCATTTCCTCCTAATGCCATGACTTTTGGATCTTGGTTTCCTTGTTTGCACTTTTAACAATTTCAACTATGTCTGCAATTGTAGAAAACCAAGCTCATCCACAGCAACTCTCTTAAGCAGTGTTTCAACACAACTGCTGTAACTGACTATGTTGTTTCCTTCATGAATACATTTGCTCACAACAAAGTTCACATGATTTACACCAATCTTCTACAGATTTCCAGCATATAACCCAGTAGAAGCATTCTCTTATCCCCTTCAGTTATGTTTTAATACCTAAGTGTCTAGCTGTTGTAAAATTGTGGAGGTGACAAAGACCTTCCAACTGCAGTGATTATGGAGGTAAAAACTGACATGGTAATTTCTGCCCACTAATATCTTCCCATTGTTGGCACAACAAAACTTCTCATAGACACAATGAATCCTGCTGTGCCCAGTAAGTCATTGTCTTGTGGACTGTATTGAACCATTATCTGCCATGAGAGTCATTCTGTACCATTCCTTATCCACCAAATAATCTGCTTAAAACATACATATTTTGCCTGAGTATCTTTAAGCTGACTTTTGAACCATATTAGTTCTTCATCATCTGTGGATATCTCATCTTGGATTCCATTCTGTTACACTTTAGATTATTATCTCATGCTTCCCTCTTTTCAGTGTTTACATTCTTCAGTATTATGGTTCTGTCCAAGGTGATATATGATGTTGAGGTTGTACTCCTAAAGTTGTACACCTTGCTATCTTGCATTCTGGACTGGGAAGATTTATACCAGCCATTTCAACACTGTGTGACCTTTCTAGATCAATGTTTCACAACCTTTTTTGCCATAGCATCCTCTTCAGCAAACAATGAGTGTTCATGCCCCACTTCTATTAAATTTTCCGACCATTAAAATATTTTAGCAGAATGAAAATTGTAAGGCAATAGTCAATTTTTATGGTTTAATTTTAACAAATATAGCTTTGAAACCCCTAAAACTTTTCTGTACACACTCATGAATTTTAAAAATGCCCACTAGGCAGTGGTACCTCCCATGTTGGGAAACACCGGTCTAGATTGTAAAGTTTTTGTACATGTAGGAAGTGATGGAGATGACTCAGAGCTTAAACAACAACATTCAACATCATGTCATGAAAAGAAGCTTCTTCCCACAGTGAGGGTAACTTCCATCTTTACTCATGCTAATGCTTTATCACAACTTACTGTTCACATCAATTCAACCTCTTGCTTCCTCTCTGGAGGCAATTTTCCACTATTCATTTTTCTCAAACAGGTTTAAAAATGGTATTTGTAGAATCTGTATCAATAACATTTTGCAAAGCTCCCCACTAATAAATCCATTGATTTTTGGATCAATTTCTTTAAATGATAAACTCATTAACTTAGCTGGAGTAGATGGAATACTCTCAACAGAACTTTGCCACTCAAATTTTCCCAATGACTGGTTAGCATCTGGATAAGTTAATAGGGAACTCTTTTCACATCTTCATCAAGTTCAGCTAAGAACTCATCTTTTCTCATTACTCTGCTCCTAAACTTTGCTTTATAAACTTCTTTCTGATGTGATATCCAAATTTGTTTGATAAGGCAACCACAAAAGCATTATGCCCGGTAGTTATATTAAACCCCTATTCCATTTTGTTAAAGCTAGACCCTTTAAATGTACAGCAAGATAAATAAATTTTTGTTCACTACACATCTATTTATCTTGGAAATTATTTCAAACTGCACCAGATGTCACTCCCATGGTACCTTTCCATTGTAGTCTGTTGGCTTCCTGATTATGTTGAACTGACCTGTTAAATTCCATAACTTGAAAAAGTATAACTGTTGCTGGAGTAGTCCAAGAAGATCCTGCAGTCATAAATGACAAACTGTAGTAGTAGACAGCTGTATATTAGTTGGGTTCTTCTATT
>NW_013667840.1:36370-47393 GCF_000517525.1 Limulus polyphemus | reverse complement strand
AAAGAGTCACTTAATAATAATAAAATTCATTGACCATATGAAAACCCTTTTTGTGGATTAAAAACGTATTGATAAATAAACCTCTGGAAGACTGAATTTCTTGACCCTGAAATAGCTCTGGCCATTAAGCCCTCTTTGAAAAATATGGAGTAGAATTTTGGATTAAAATATGGGCTTAATGGCAGTACAGTTAATTATGTTTGAGGTTGGAATTATAGAGTGGATATGGACAATTGTATAGTTACTTTGATCCTTGCATTTGCTAGTTCAGCTTCCAAATGTTTTATCCCAGTATTGATGTTATTTTTGTACTTTTTCAATTTTGTTGTTATAATCCTTCCTTACTTCACTGATGGACTTCAATGATTTTGTTTTCATAATGCTTTTTCACACTTGTTATGGTTTTTTCACCTTCAATTTGTACATTTTCTATGGCTTTTTCAACTTCAGTATGGACACTTTCTAATATTAGTTTTTAAATGACATATTGAAAACTGGAGGAGAGAAGTCATAGTAATTTGAAAAATGGCTAAGGTTCCAGAATAAAACAGTTTATTATTACTACTGTTTCAGCTTACACTTTTTTTTCAAGGAACAGCATTTTGTCTGTGTAGTAAGAACACAAGAAATAAAGAAAACAAATTTATGAAGTGTAATAACATAATGTAAGTCATATAAATAAAACTTCTTCAAAAAAAAAAACTTTCTTCTTTTCCCAAACTGTTAGAAGATTTAAAATAATTTGAAATGTAACTTTCTTTTACAGGAATTATATATTTCTTAATTTCTTTTGTAAGTAAAAACAGAAGAAAGTAAATTAATTTACTAATTTTATGATTATCCAAAGAATATTTTCAGAAAGAAATTCAAACATTAAACTACAAAAAAAATATATTTTTTTAATAATTGGTAGTACATTTTTCCTTATGACTCGTGCTAAGCTAAAATTTTTAATCCCTAACATTCTCATAACCACTCTCATGTAAAATTGGTTAGCTAACCAGTCTACTGTTCCCCTTTTCAACCATTCCTTATTTAGAAGATACAGGGCTTTCTCCTATTAATTACTCCAATATATCAGATGCTTAAAGGTACATGTATGGTATGACTAACTGTAATCATAAAAGCATCTGAAAGAGCATATCAATTTCCACAAAATGGAAACAGATAAACTTCTGTTACTTTCTACAAATATTACAATCATGATTATACTTTTCAGGCTATATATCAAAAATCACTGTTGGTTGGATATTTAAACCTTTTAGAAATACCCAAAATTTAAGATCAAAATGCTCCTGAATGAAAACTCACATTCGTAGCAGTTAATATTACTTTAAAATATGGCCCAATTTGTACAATGAGTAAACAAAATAAACTCTTATGTTTGGTTGTTGTTTGTATCAGAGTCTTCATTCTGATGTTTTAAAATTACAATCAAGCATTCTTCAGTCTCTTTTTATCTTCATTCTTATAATCTCTTCCAGTCTCCATAAATGCAGACACAACAAGTTCCAAAAATTACAAAAGTAAAAAAGTTTTTCTTCAGTATAAAGTCAGAGTATAAACTATCATTCAATAAAAAAAAGAAAAAATGAAATAGGCATAAACAAGTTGCATGTAATTACAAGGAAATTGAATATTCATAATTGTTTTTCTTTTTATGTTCACAGAATAAAATGTAATAGTTCACTCTAATACAAACTGAAAGTCACAATTCAAACAAGACTCATTGAAATCTAGTATTACCAGTCTGAATAACTGAAAGAGTTTTTGAGCTGGCAAGGCTTGAGCATTTGCTTGATTACTGTAGATGTATGTACACAAACAGAAACCAGTAGGCATGGTATGGGATTCATATCAGCTACCAATGCCCAGGACAAGAAGTGTTTCTGTTATACTTTGCCTATTGGAAGAATTTTTGAAGGCAACACAAGCCAAATTCTATACAAATATATAGACATATGTCAATTGAATTCACAAACCCTCAACCATACACTATAACAAATGTATCTAAATTAATACCCTTAGAGGAGAAGCCAGTAAAGTTTGATTGCCAATTCTAGGGAGAAAAAAAAAAAGCTTTAAACTGTTAAATAAAAAAGGTATATGCTTTTAAAACAACTTGCCATTTTAATTTGTGCCAGCATTAAAATAATTCATGATTTACTTATCATTTCTTTACTTGTGTGTGGTATTTTACGTGCTGCGTTGTAAAATTCTGGTGACTAAAGATTGAAAATCATAAACTACCTTAACAAAATTTAACACAAACATCATTATTAATACCCATATATAGCTGGTTTAGCCATTTTGCACTGTAAAAAATGTAACAGCTGGCAATGTAGAGATTATAGTAAAACTGGATATTGCCAACAGCTTTGTATCATGATATGCACCATGAATTTCGTTTCTACAATATATGCAGTAAATCTGTTACAAAGGTCTGAACATAAAACTAATATTATGACTACAATGCTGAGATGAAATTATTTTAATATGTCAATCAGATTTCAAAATAAAATGTATTAGCAGCTTTGTTTTAAGTGATATTTTCATTGTGGCATAAGTAGCATGTAATTATAATATTTAAGAGTTGTGAGTGGTCCCAAGTTATATTTTTTGTATTACTTAAGTCTGATTTCAATAAAAAATAATTACTGCTCATGTGTTACTGTGCAACTAAATATTCAGTCATATCTTCCTCAACATTAAGAACGTCTAAAAATTTTCTTGTAAGATCTTCAAATGCCGAGATTAAAGGTGACAAAAAGTAGAATGAAATGGAACAACTAAATATATGCACAAAAACACTACATAACTATTTTCTACAAATATTAAATATATTAAAGAGTAAGGTAGAGAAACAAGCTTCATACAACAGTAAACTTTTAAAATATAGACCTATGTTTTAACTTGCAATCTCCATGGTTACCACATACAATCATTAGCTCTGTAGAATAACTCATGTTTGTCAATTCAGCATCCAACTGGCATTTCACGTGAAACCCTATTTACATGTGCGAGATTCCCCAAAATCCTAGCTCAATTCTTCAGCAATAGTTTTGTAACCACCATCAAAAAACACCTACAACTTGATAAAACTATCTTGAAGTAGTCAGTGACACCGAACACCCTTAACGACACATTCCAGTGACATGAACATCCAAAAGTTTGATCAGCTGGTTACAATCTCAAGGAAACACTTAAACTTTCCAAAAAAGGCTTGTACCATTCTTTAATACTTGTCACATGTTCAGAAGTGGTTCTTAATTGCGTAAAAGTGCTAAGTGCCAGAAGATTAAAGAAAGCCATTTTTTAAGGAAGGGAATACAAAATGTCTAAGTAATTACCTGACAGTTAGTCTTTCTTTGGTTGTTGGGAAATTATTAGTCTAAAATTTAAAAAATTCTCCAATAGCATTTAGATAACTTTCATATTCTCACATGTAATCACCACAGATTTTAAATTACTATTATAATTATTACTATAATAGTCATTTAAAAAAGCTCTAGGTGAAATTGACAAGGAAGATGATCTTAGCATAGCTATTGCAGTGTTTCAGGCATTCTACACTAGTGTTTCTCAACCCCCAGTCCCATAATAACCACCCTGCTAGTCCATGGGGTTTCACAAAAATAAACAAATTAACAAACAACAAAAAACTGATAGAATATTTACATGTATATTACAATGGTTTTTTTTGTTGTACCCTGAGAGCTTAAAGTGGCATAGAGCTGGTCCATGGTATCAAAAAGGTTGAGAAATGAAGTTCTAGACAATACACATTAACTAACTTACAAGAAAAAAAAAGTATTTTAAGTTCTACATATGAAAATATTACATACAAGATGAAAGATATCAACAGTTTACTCTGTAAGGTATTGATTAGACCTCGTTTAGATCACTGTATTCAGTTTAGGTCACCTTATTTAAGAAAGGATGTTGAATTGTTGGAAAAGGTTTAGAAAAGAACAACTACAAAAGTTCCAGGTTTGGGTGGGTTATAAAATGATAAAAAGTTGAAATTTTGATATTTTCACGGGGGAAAAAAAAAAAGGCTCAGCTTTGGCAGGATGTAACTGAAGCTAAGGTCATTACATGTTTGAAATCCATAAATACAGATGATGTTTTCAGGAAAATGTACACAAAGTAAAACTAGAGAATACAAATTTAAGATAAAAAAACCAACACAAATAGATTTGAGCCATGAACTCAATTAATCAATGAGCACGGATTACACTGATTGGTGTAACATAAGATAATAAATTAGCTCAATTAATGTCACAAAAATAATCAACTAATTGAAATTAGTGTTTCAGAATATTACTATTTTCAGTTATGGTTGGTATGTGATACAAAATTGTTTTAAAAATGTCCAATAAAATCAACCACCATAATCAACATATAATACAATCATGGTTAGAATACAACAGTTACGAATCACAATATTATCACTATAGGAAGAGATGGTAATGCTGGATGAACATCATGCTACAGCTCAGGACAAAAATACCATGACTTATTAGTCATTACAGTAATCTCATCTTCCTCCACACACACTCATAAACATAAACTCAATCAAAACCCATTGTCAAACCAACCATGATTACAACATACCTTTACATGAAAGTAGCTAAACAACTCATCAAGATGTGAAGGAATTTGTTCTGAATGGGACATTAATCTATGACCCTTTTCTTACTATGGCTTTTTTTAAATAATGCTGTTTTGCTAACATTACATCACAGTAAAGACTCAAAACAGACCTTCTAGGCTCCCCCCCACCATAAAAAAAAACTATATTATTTATACCAATATGCCCATAACATAGACCATTAACACTGATTCCATACTTCATGTTGAGTTGTATGCAAAACTCTACAAAATACATAACAAATGTAAATTCACCATATTTCAAGTGCATTTTACAGAGCACTAATATTAATAAGATAATAGCTTAACGGGTACACAAACTTCCTTGTCACATAAGATTTTAATACAGTAAGATATTAACTAATCTGCCCTGATGTGGATTTAAAACTAGAACCTTTGGTTCACATCAATGTTCTAACGTCAAAATCAATGCTGTTGCCAAATGAGCTACCAATCAGGCAATTATCCATCCTGACTGTCACTATCACAGTGCCCCAGTGGTAATATTAACACAAACAATTGCACAAATTCCTGATAATATAGCTTCTAAGTAACAGTAAGCGTTCATTAATATCAAATAAAATCTTACCAAACTTTAGAAAACCTGTTGATGGTAACTTAGATTTCACTAGCCCATCCCTTTCAGGATGAACTGTATCATCACTGTTGGAGTAATCAAACGACCTTTTTGATCTTGCAGCCCCAGGATCGGCATAAGAAAAACTGGATGGAACATCGGACAAAAAGAGTGCATCTTCACTCAATATACTTTTATCACTTTCAGCTTGCTTTGACTGAGCTAGCAACAACTGAATTAACACACATAACAGTAAAAGAAGAAATGGGCCTGAGCTCCACTTTGAATTTGATCTTTGATTTAATCCATTATGGCCTGTCAGGCCTACAATTTCAAAATAAACATGGAGTGTCATTTTCACTCTCCAAGACAGATTTCAAATTCTGGTTTCGACGTTCCAACTCATTTCTGATAATTTATTCATCCTTTCGATACTTGTCTTATAATCTATAACACACAGAAAACACCGTTCTTCAAGTTTGCGCAACTCTAACCTTCTGTACTAAAACCCTAATAATATAACCTTCAGATCACCACATCAAATGATGACATCAGCAGATTTAGCGTATTTTTCTTCTTTTTTTTTTTTAAGTCTTCGTTCTGCGGCGTTTAGTCTTGCCATCTAGAGGTAAAATAATGAAGTAAATTTATAACATGCCATAGTTTGCGTTTCTTATTTACGTCGTCTTTAAAATTTCCTTTAACGTCGTCATAAATAATAAATTAGCACCCAACTTAAGAATTTTATTTGTGTGTGTGGGTATAATTAAGCGCAAAGCTACATAATGGGCTATCTATTCTGTGTCTACTACGGTATCGAAACATGGTTTTTAGCGTTGTGGTTCACAGAGATACCGCTGAGCCACTGGAGGGCTCAACCTAAGAGAAGAACATATAGTACATCTATGTGTCTGAAAAACACTTGAAACAGTATCTTCTAAAAAGAACAGGTTCATTAAAATAAATTACGATAATAGTTCTTTAATATATATATAAATGAGTAAACTTTTTAATTAATATTAAACTGACTTACAATAATAATACGTATATTTATAAATATCTATAAATACAGCCCAATCTGATTCTGTTAGCTTTACTACTAGCAACAAAACACTGCTTTGATTACTTTAATGACTTATTTACCATTATGCCAAGATCCATTTTATTCGTTACACGATTGAATTGGTTCCCCTAAATTTTAAACACTTACTTGCAAATTTTGGTAAACTACATAATAATACTTTTAGTTAATATAGCTAAACGTTATCTGCCAAATATTTGTCCGATTTACAAATTGGTCAAAGTTGTTCGGCAGGGTCACCCAAGGGTTAGAGAAGGTCAAGGGCAAACTTGAAATACGGAGGTCTCCTCCACAAGTTCATACTTCCCTAAAAATAATATTAAACGTCGGATTAATAGGCGCACAGACAAAGATAGGTAATTATTTAGTATATTCAGTAATGCTTATCAAATTTTCTAAATTATCTTTTATAATATTCAAGTATAAAATCGAAAGTACCTTCGAACTGGCACCTCACCAAATACCAACTGTCAAGACAGTTTTAGAAAATATTTTGTATTTTAGGGCGCCCTTTCTTATATGATTCATATTCTTTGTTTTTCCGGTTTTTTTTTGTTGTTGTTGGTGGTGGTGGTGTTTAGTTTTATTAAACAATAATTGTATATTGGGGCCCTAAAAACGTGAGGGATTGGAGCAAAAGGCCACAGCTGCCCACCCTCTGGGCGGACCTGTCATTTGTAAGTACTTCAACATCGTCAATATAGCTCGAAATATACAAGGGTTTTATATCATCAGCGTAATTTACTAATTATGCCCCTATCAGTGAATAAGAGAGTAAATGCCAAACGTTGACTCCTGAGATACTTTGCTAGAGACAATGGTCCAGTTGAACTGAACTCCATTAATAATTTATTTTTTTCTCCCATCCAACCATCCTACAATCCAATTAACTTGTCTTTATACAACCCCTGCTCATGTGATTTTCTTAGCTAATCTTGTATGTGGCACTTATCATAAACTTTTAAAGAAAATAAGTTCACCAAATCCACACCCTTTCCTTTGTCCAGATAACCAGTAACATCCTCGAAAATAGCATAACAGATTAGTAACGTAGAATTTCCGTTTGGTGAATCCATGTTGACTTTAATTTATAACATAATATTTCAATGAATGATTTTATACTCTTCTTTTGTCAAACTGTCTAGAATTATTTCAATTGTAGAAGTAAGATTAACTGGCTTATAACTTCCAGGGTAACTGTTATTATTACGTTTAAAAATTGGAGTAACATGAGCAACTCTCAAATACTTAGGCACCTATCTACTCTTTACTGGTCAACTAAAATTGTAGGCGAAAGCATATCTGATCTTTGACCTCCTATGAAACCCTGCAGAAAACCTTGTCTGACCCTGATGCTTTATCTACATTTTATTAATTTATAAGAAGATGAAAACAATTAGATAACATATTACATAAATTCATCAGATGAACATTCTCTGAACAGGAATTAGATCTATTCTTTTTATTACTTCAGTGATATCTTATATTTTGCAGTTACATATTTTATTAAAGAGTACCCGTGTAGTATCACAACTTTACACTTTTGTGCGCTTTCAAAGCTGTTGGATTAGTTTTTGCACAAGCTATAGAAGTTCCATGTTTGTTACAGGTTAGTCGAATGTAGCCCACTGGTCAGTGAACCAGACTATGGATTTGTAGTTCCAATTTTCGCGTCCAGTTAAACTCGTGCTCTACGCTTTGCGGTCATATGTACATTATAAAAGTGGTGATCAAATCCTACTATTCGGTCAGACAAGAGTATCCCAAGCGTTGGTGGTGGGTGTTGTTGACTAGATGCCTTCCCTCTAGTATATCAGTTCAAAATTAAGGACGATTAGTGCATATAGCCTTTGTAGGCTTGTGCGAATATTCAAAAAACAAACAAATTTTGCAAGCTACAACAAAAACATGACATGAATGCTATACAGAAATTTAAAAAAAGAGCAGAGGAGTTGTATGAAGGCAAAAAATGTTCTTCCTAGCTTTTTTTCTCTGGAAATTAAATAACACTAAAATTAAAGCACTTAATTACCTTCTCACCTCACAAACAATGTCATTGTTTTATTTGTATTATTCTAATAACATGAAATCAAAGAGTGAAACCTTATACAAACTTTGAAAGTTAACATAGTATTGTAGACTATACTTTTTTATAACTTAGACATTTACACTAAGGTGTATTGGGAAGTTTTACGACATTTGACGGACGTAGCTTAATGAAAAAACCTTTCTTTGAAGTTTAGGAAACGATTTGAGCGATATAAAAATGCGAATGTGTCTAAAGTAGTAAAATACTGATGGATTTTAGGAGTTTGTTATAATATTTTATTAATTATTGAGCTAGAGAATTTGTTAGTTTGTTTATTACTCTAAGGCATTTTGTCAGTTAGTTTAATTTTATAAATATTGAGCTTGCGTTCCAACAAAGTATCATAAATATGAAAAGTAACATGGACGAGAAAATTTGCAAGTAAGTGTTATTGTTGTGTTAGTGTCTATTGTGAACATAGCACATCTAACTTGTAGAACTTGAAATTCAAGAAACAAATTTCTTCGTTTTCATTTAGTGAACTAAGCTTAGAAATCGTTGCATTGTTTTTCTCTTTTCTTGTCCTCTATTTATTTGTTTGTTATGGATTTCGTGCAAAGCTACACGAGGGCTATTTGCGCTAGCCATCCCTAATTTAGCAGTGTAAGACTAGAGGGAAGGCAGCTAGTCATCACCACCCACCGCCAACTTTTGGGCTACTCTTTTACCAACGAATAGTGGGATTGACCGTCACATTATAACGCCCCCACGACTGAAAGGGCGAGCATGTTTGGTGTGAGGGGGATTCGAACCCGCGACCCACAGATTGCGAGTTGATCGCCCTAACCACCTGGCCATGCCGGGCCTTTCTTGTCCTCTGAAACATTGTTGTGACTATTCCTAACTTTTTCAGTTTAACTGTACGTTTGTAAATTGATTTATTAAATGTACATCAACGGGGTTATAAAAGTTCTCTAGTATAACAAACAATTCAACAATTTATTTAATATATAAATTAATTGTAATAATTAAAATACATGCGACTTTGCAGAATTATAACTGTGCAAGTCTTTCCAACTTATGCATAAGGAATGACTTTTAAAGGTAGGCTATCATACTTTCGAAGAAATTTTTGAATTATTTCCTCAGTGGTCTTTCTACGTTGTTATAATTTAGCAAGGTTACTGAAGAAAACACTGTTTATCTGCCAGTCGGGATCTTTGTTATGCCTTTTTTTTTTACTTATAGCATAGATGTAAGGTTAAACTTATTTCAAATATTTTAGTGTAGAGGATAATTCGCTATCAATGCCAACAGTGATGGAGGCACAAGATAATGAAGACATCCAACTTAAGTATTAATAGAGCAGAATCCAAAAATACAGAGGAATCAAGCCAGTGTGATTGTCCTTAGAAGCACATTGATGGGAAAACAGTTAAATAGTTAGCTTGTCAAGAGTATCACCAGCTATCAGTGTATTCCATCAACCATTTCTACTTGAAGAGAATTCCACAGTTCTGTGTTGCCAGATCAACGGGAAATTGGACTACTTGGAAAATATCGTGTGCTGTTTCTCATGCATCGGATTTTTTTTTCCACAGAGCAGTCAGTTAGACCTAGTAACTAGAGGTTCGTAAGATACTGGATAACGGAGTGTGTCTAAGTATCTCTCTAGTCTCCAATCACAATCGACTGTAAGAAAGACTCAAGCCAAAATGTCACAAGAACAATGTTTATTGACAAAAGCACAATCACAGTTACATGTACTTTAGGAAAGTGTATTTTTATGAGAGTGTTGGAATGAAAAGAGAGAGATTAGAAGGAAGTGAAACCTTAGTGAGCTCTCTCTTACCAGTCCAGTTTGTCTCCCCCTCCCGTCTAAGGTAAACTACAATGCTATGTATAAAACTAAATTCAAGTCAAAATAAAATGAAGTTAAATTAAACTTATAAAGCTACAAATGTTACAAAAGTTCTAAAATCTCTAAGTTATGTAAAATTCTAAACATCGGTTAAAATCTGAAGTGTATATTTAAAGAAAAACAACAAAAACTGAAGTCTAACAGGACAGCACCTGACTTTTAATAGTATAAAATACAATAACAAATTAAGTTAGGTTTGCACATGAAACATTATTCTTCACATAACCTCCATCCACTTTTGTTCGAGGTCTGGGATAGGAAAAACTCTCAACCATTATCTTATTCGCCAAGAGAAAAGAAAGCTTTCTATTTCTGTATTTTGTTGCCTATCCTTTCTGCAAGAAACTTGGTTGATTGGCAATTAAGGGACCAGGTCTCAGACACAAGTAGAAGGAAGAAAATTTATAGTATTTTTAAATTGAATGACTTTCCACATCTGAATGCAGTTCATATGGCATACCAAATCTGAAGAAGAAGTCACTAATAGCCGAAGCTACAGTTGTAGCTTCCTGGTTTGGTATTGCATATGCCTCAGACCACTTGGTGAAATAATCCATCACCACACAAATGTACTTGTTTCCAGCACGAGTTTGGGGCAGAGGACCAGCAATGTTGACGGCTACTCTTTCCATTGGTGCACCAACTTGATATAACTTCATTGGAGCTCGTCCCTTATGCTTGGGTCCCCTTTTAGCACAACATGTACTGCATGTCTTGCACCATTTTTCCACATCTTGTCTCATACCTATCCAGTAAAATCTT
>NW_013667840.1:19961-35521 GCF_000517525.1 Limulus polyphemus | reverse complement strand
AAACGTGGCGTGACACTAGTCACGTGATCTCGCTGACGCAACAATATTATGAGAATAGACTTCATGCAGAAGCATAGATGTAAGGTTAGACTTACTTCAAACATTTTAGTCTAAGACCAGGAATTGTGTACTACAGAATAATTCGCCACCAATGCTAGCAGTGATGGAGGCACAAGATAATGAAGACATCCAAGACAAATTCTGATAGAGCAGAATCCAAAAATACAGAGGAATCAAGCCAGTGTGATTGTCCTTAGAAGCACATTGATGGGAAAATAGTTAAATAGTTAGCCAGTGATAAATCAACTTGTCAAGAGTATCACCAGCAAGGAGCCATCAGTGTATTCCATCAACCATTTCTACTTGAAGATAATCCCCTAGTGACAATACAGTAATTGTTAACAAAGGGCAAGAGGTTGTACCTTCTTTTTACCATAAGCTACAGAAGAGGAAAATAAATAGGTGACTGGAGAGTAAGTGGACAGTAAATGAGTAAAGAAAGAGGTTTTTTCGTTACTCTAAAGTTTGATTATACTCGGTTTCATACTACCAATTATTTGATTATCGTAATGTAGGTATATTGATAAATATTAATTCACTCAATTGTTATGAGTTACTTTATTGTTCATTATATATTGATGTCTTCACGTAATAGGATTGTTTAAAGGACTTTAAAATCCAGAGAAGGGGGCAGTGTTGTAGGTTTTTTTTTTAATTTCGTTTAGACATTTATTTTGTTGATTGCTATATGAAGTTTTCATATCACGTAGTGGTCGCAGCTTAATGACTAGAACTTTCTTGTAAGTTTCGGAAAAAAATTATTAGTATAAAAACGTGAGTGTGCGTGAAATAGAAAT
This sequence comes from Limulus polyphemus, assembly GCF_000517525.1. Taxonomy (NCBI): domain Eukaryota; kingdom Metazoa; phylum Arthropoda; class Merostomata; order Xiphosura; family Limulidae; genus Limulus; species Limulus polyphemus. Next base: position 34,664 of record NW_013667840.1, on the reverse strand, counting down.
ATTGATTGATCTAATGAATCTGTTACAGTGTTTTTACAGACAGTTGAATATGTTATATTAAATGATTTTATAGCCTTATCACATTGTTACAATCCATTTCTTCACGTCCTGTCATGCTCTATCTGACGACCATTCATCTTGACAATAGCCCTATAGTGTAATTTTCATAGCAAAAGTCTTCATCATGAAGCTGTCATGTTTACAGCACACTACTTTTCCCTGCTTGCTTTCCATAACCCATCTAATATACGAGTATGCCCAGCACCTGTTTCAATAGTCTGATTGCACAGAAATCCTTAGGTGCTGCATCTTGTAAGTTGACTGGTATGTTTCCTATTGAATTGCATAAATACCCATTTCATATTCCAGCTGTTTGAGATATGCAGTGATTGAATTGTGTTTTAACAAAGTACTAGAGATGCAAGAACATTAAGAAATAACTGAAATTGTTATCTTAGTTTCTACTGTGAACTTAGGTGGCCTAAGAGTGAACATTAGTAAAGCAAGTTCATAGAACCCGAAGTTCAAGAAATGAAGTATTTTCCTTTTCATTAAGTGGACAGATCTTTTAATTCACATTTTTTACCAAATAACCTGTCAAACAATAGAAATCATTACAACAGTCAGAAACTTATGAGATAGACACGATAGAACGCAGTTAATTCTTCAGTAGAAGTTTCTAACTGAGGAAAGCAACTCACAGCCTAATAGTTTATCATCAAACAACAAAGAGATGAATTAATTTTTTCTAACAAATAGTAATCATAGCTCTTATATTAAAATAAAAACTCAACAGCCCCAATGGCACAGCGGTATGTCTGCGGACTTACAACGCTAGAATCCGGGTTTCGATACCCGTGGTGGGCAGAGCACAGATAGCCCATTGTGTAGCTTTGTGCTTAAGTACACACAAACAAAAACTCGACAAATAACTCCATAAAAAAATTCTTATTGTACATGTGTTCCACATTATTTGAAAGTGTGATATATAGGCATATCATACGTTTTCCACCATCTTTATTAATATAGAAATTTAAAAAAAAATTGATTAGTCTATTTCTATGCTGTTTTAGCATAAACACGTGATGTAGAAAACTATTGAAATAATTTTGTTCTAGTAGCCTTTGTGTCTTTGTTGTTCTTGCAAATAACATTTACACTGCCCACGGGAATGTTACAACAACTTCACAATTAGTCTAGGAAAGGATCAATGACTGCAACATCCTTTGCTGACAAAGTGGATGACATCTGTACATTCCAGCCAATGAATGCTGCGAGAGAATTACCAGTAACATGATGATGTTATTACAAAGAAAGGATGTGAAGTGTCCTGTATCAATAGGAGCTTCAAACTTTCAGAGTTTTGCTTGGTTTCTAGGTAGATAGTTCTCTAGATATTCGTCTCGAGGTAAGAAAAGTTACACTCTATATCCAGATCCAGTGAAGTAGTTGTGTAAGTGCCTACACAGGTACATACCTGTGCTTCTGCTTTGTCTGTAATAACAATTGTTTTACTAACATCACACATTTTCAGTTTTATTATTTCTCACATAGTTTAAAACTCAGTTGGTTTTCAAATTCAGATTACGTTGCAAATTTCCTGCTCGTTACTCCCATTATTAAACAGACCCATCTAATACTTGCGAGGAAATCAGTTCACTGAGAATGCCATAGAAGATTATTACATACTTGATCAGAGGTACAAACAGAACTTAAATATGTTCAAATATGTTCAGAATCACTGAGCCTTCAAATTCAGCCTACTGTTCACCAGTGATAACTGTGAAGAAGAGGGACGGCTCAAACCACTTCTACATAGATTTCTGGAAGCTGAACCTCGTGATGAAGTTCGACTCCAAACCATCTGTGCAATCCAGAGGCTATTATGATGAAACTAAATGGGTGCATCCAGTTTAAAAGGATGCTGTTTCGGTTAGTCAACTCAACAGTGACATTCAACCACATGATGAGGAAGATGTTGCACAAAACCACCAACATCTAGCATTATATGGATGACCTTCTGACCCACACATCCAGATGGGAAGACTACCCAAGGAAACTCAGAGAGCTGTTCGGGTGAGTGAGAGCAGCAGGTCTAACCATCAGACCAACTAAGTGCTACATTAGTTATTCTGTGCCAGACTTTGTTGGATACAAGGCGGGTAACAGACAGATAGCCATGCAGGAGGAAAAGCTAACCCACCTACAAGATGTACAACCTCTGACGATCAAACTGCAGGTCAGGTCTTTCCTGTGGTTATCAGGATATTATAGGAAGTTCATCCCAAACGACATTGAAGTTGCTGCATCCCTGACTGACCTGACCAAGAAAGGCCAACCCAAGAAAATAAAGTGAAAACAATCACAGCAGATGGCATTCCAGAAGTTGAAGAACACGTTAGGAAACTCATCAATCCTCAGAACGTTAGACTTCAACAAACTATTCATTGTTCAGGCCAATGCATCAGACACTGGAATTGAAGCAGTAATTCTGCAAGAACATGAAGACGGGCTGTTTCCTACAATGTACATCAGTAAAAAGCTGTTGAATAGTGAGAAGAGCTACTCTGTTATTTAACACGAGTGTCCAGTCATCATACGTGACGTCTGGAAATTCCCAAACTACCTCTACGGGAAGGAATTCATCATCCAGATGAACCGTCGGCCTCTTGCATACATCCAGAGGTGTAAAATCGACAGTGCAAGGATCATAAGGTGGGCGTTACCTCCAGAGCAACTGGTTCTGCATTGAGGCCATTAAGGGGATGCAAATACTGGTGTAGACTGTATGAGTAGACTTTGTACATGAACTTAAAACAGTCTTTATATATATTATAAAATATTGTAAATAGTTTTCTTGAAGAGGGCTTATTGCTAGATATACACGACTGTTTAAATTTAATATGAGTGTTATGATTTAGATAGTTTAAGTATAGTACGAGTGTTAAATTTAGTTATGTTTACAAGCAAAAATTTATCGTGGGTTTGTTTACACAAATGTGCAAATCATTCGTTGTGTAGTTAAATTGTTGTGAATTGGCACTTGTTATATTATTGCATCATGTTACTAGAACCTTCTAAGTTTTTCTCGTTGTTTAATTAAGTATTATAGCATCACAATATCTCGTAATATGTGAAACATTCCAGGCCATTGTCTGGCTATAAATACGCATCCAAAATGTAGTTCATCAGTTAGCTAGATTGGTAGATAGATAGATCTAGACTGTATGATTGTGAGTTTAACCATAAAGAGAATATAGTGGTGATTTTAAAAGTGAAATTATCACAGATTGTATTGTAATAATAGAGTAGAGAAGAATAATTCGTCTTATCAAATTGTGTTCTAAAATAATTGAACCACCCTGTGCGGAATTTGACGAAAAAGAGACAATTATTTAAAGCTGTGGATACAATTGGGATAACCAACAGTATAACAAATATTTGTATATACGTTTGACTTATTTTAATATATAATTTTAAAACAAGTGGACTCTTTTTGTTTATTGTTGAAAATTATCACCAACGAGTCACAGACACCTTTTATAAATAATCCAGTTTATACACACATAAACTCTGACACTCACGAAATTGAAATAATGCAACATTGCTTTAATAAAAACCACTTGTTAACAAAACTAACAAGCAAAACGGCAAAACAATACAAGAAAATACAAATAAAGGTCCACACAGATAAACTACCCTTTCTGGGAAGGGATATTCTAACAAACTGCAAGTCACAAACATAAAACACAAGAAGACAGAAAAATAACAATTGTCATACATCAGTTTAGGGCCTGGATAGCCCTGCTTGTTTGCTGGGAACTTATTAATCCAGGAGATAAACCACGGCTCCACTCTCAGCAGAGCTGGAACTTGATGGGAGGCACCTATTTAAGCACGAAAGATCATATCCGTAGGCATAGTGACGGCTGTTGTCATCAGTTTCATCTTCTCCTGCAATTTGTTTGAGATAACAATCTCAAACCTCATAACTACATATGCCACTTTCATCAAGATATGAATATTCAATGCCCACAGATGATGGCTCATGATTCTACTTGGCTGCCCTTCTACAAGGTTGTAAACAAGTAAATTCTCATTATCTGCTGAAGTAACTGTAGGATAAGGCTTCCCGTGAAATGGGGCAAATTATTTGTGAAGGCACTCAAGTTCTTTAAGGGATGTCTCTTTTGAGCTTTGAACTTGGCCTGTTGAACAGCTTGGTTTTCCTCTGGGTCAACTCATTGGTGCAGCTTAGCAACGACTATGTCTCAGTCTTCAAGCTGTGTCTCTAGTAAATACTCAACAGGGTAATCAAGGATTACACTGTCTAAACTAAAGATCAGGGATTGCAGAAATTGTTCTTGAGACTATTGTTTCCAGGCAATGACATGTATGAAATACTTCAAAAACATTTCCGATCCTCCTTTGTTGCCGCCTTTAAACATTGAAGATTGATCTGCTTTGCTTCCACTATGTGCATGCATGGTCTTGGTACAGATCTATCCTTGATGGGCTCACGATCCATCCTAATATTATGTAGGCCATTGAGTAAGTGAGCTCAGGGTAGCCACATTCTCCTGAGTGTCATTTCCCGACCCATAGGGTGCAGAATGATATGATATTGGCTGCATCTCATTAATGGGTCACTCTAGCTACTGGGTTGCCTCACAGCCCATTGTTCCCTCTGTAATTCACTTCTCTTCTCGAGAAGGTCTCTCTTTCCCTAAATATCATCCTCCTCATTCGCGAGTACCCACTGTATCCTTAGTCAGCGATGCAGCTATCGTTGGTAGAGTTCATTCACCCATGACATCTTTCTCCTTACTCTTGAGACAGCTGAGTGCCTAGTGCCTCCCTTCATGAAGAGGCTCTTTTTCCCCATCAATTGTTGTTATCGTTTGCGAGTGTCCACTATCTCATCTGTAAATGATAGAATTCCTGTTGTCAACCGTCACCGGACTTTTCACCCCTAACTCTCGGCTCAATAGCTAGTTGCCCTTATTCACGGAGAGATCCCTTGCCTGGCAACCAATTTAGCATGTTCGGAACCAGCAATATAGAAAAAATACAAAGTTTGTAAACATGAAATATACATTATATGAGAGGAAGATATGTGTTATTTGAAAACCACATTCTTATCCTCTCGTTATGAGTCAACATTTGCAATCGATTTCAAAATGCATATAATCTGACTATAATGGATAAAAAAGTGATAGCTCTCTTGTCTATGTTCATCCATTCCGACATAAATTTTGAATTTTCAACATGTATTTTTTATCAGAAGTGAAATTTCAAAAATGACTTATGTTGTCTGGTTGTATTCAGTTCTAGTTTCAAACCACAGTATAATTCTGTATTGGGTCTATGTAAAAGTTCTATACTTGTAGGACACATATATAGGTATTAGTAAATTTTAAACTTCAATGGTTTCTTATACGACAAAGGTTAAACAACCATACCAGAGACTCCATAAGGTTCAGATACAGTTATCCCTAATTTAAAGCTGCCGCCTAGAAGGGAGATTCAACCAACCTGCAGCACTCTTAATCAAATAGCAGTGTTGATTGTCACAATTAAAGCGCCATTAACGTCTAAGAATGCAGAAAACGTTCAATGGCTTGAATCTTGAAGCGTCTGGTTTGCAGCATGGTACGCCAAACATACAACGAGCTTTATACAGATATAGAAGAATGGTAAACGCATACATAACCCATATTTTAGCATGGACTACAGAAAAGACCAATAAACAGATGACTAATAGGATGTTGTCTAATTCCTCTCCAGTATTCTTTGTTCATCATCATACATCTATAATATCAAGTTCTAAATACGTCATCAAATGTTCTGGCATCATTTTAAAACAAACCAAAGGATTGCAGCTGTTGTTTATGGTTATTAAAATATTGGGCGACAGAGTACCTATGGGTGTTTTTAATTTTCTCGGCTTCTTTTTATAAATGTTTGTCAACTATCAAATAGAAAACTAATGCAGGGAGTTAAGTCTTTGTAATGGGCGCCCGCAGGAAGGGGCAAGGGGAGGTCACTTGACCCCCCCCCCTGGATTTAAAAAAAATTACTAGATATGTAAAATTATTCTTTTGTGTTATTGGGAAATCATAAGGTATTTGTATTCCGATTTCATAATTTATTCAAACTTGAGTTACTTGACCCCCCTAATTTTTCCTGCGTACCGCCCTTGGTCTTTGTAAATGAATTTTTAAGATTGTTATCGATCGTAATTACTTCCAATACTTTACTCGCAGTTCATGAAGTATATACACAAAAATTTCAATTGGTGAATCAACGTAACATGTATAATCTTCTTTTTTTTTCCATTGTCCTGATTTATATGTTAAGTCATGCTGAATTTGTAATTTACCTTCATTTTAAGTCTAATAATTTATCATTCACACTAAGCTGAAATAACTAGATAAGATTTACGTGTATATATAACTCATGTTTGTTGTTATGCACAAAGCTACACAATGGTCTATCTGTGCTCTGCCCACCACGGGTATCGAAACCCGGTTTCTAGTATTGTCAGTCCGCAGACATACCGCTGTGCCACTGGGGGCCACATATACTCATAGCGAATTGTCACTTCGTCACTTAAATATATTTTATTTTAATTCACTTAACTCCTTAATTACAATTTTTATTTAGTTGTACTGAGAAATTATTCAAATTTTGGGAGCAAAAAATATCTTTAATTTACTGTCTTAATCAAGTCACGAAACTTATGTCAAGAAACAAATTTAGGAAAAGTTGCGGGATAACGACATACAATTTCAATATCTTACCACTCAGAGTTGTTGCAACGCTAACGCTACGTGCGAGCAGTCATCTCGTGTTATTTTTGTATTTTATTTTATATTCCATTAATATAAAAGTTTTATAACTCAGTGCGGTGTAAGCACCCCAAAACATAAATAAGGTTTGAAAATTACACAGTTCCTTTAATTTTACCCAACATGCATGTGTAGTATTAAATCCAATTGGAGTTCCCGTTAAGTATGAATTTGTGTCACGCCTAGCGGGATAATTTGAAAGCACTGCTTTTTGAAGTCTGCAAGTTTATTGAAACTAATTATACATTTAATAATGGAGCTTTAAAATATACCTAATGACTTCTATGAGTGTGTGCTTAAATCATAGCTCAAAACAACGTGGGAGTCACCCAAACTGTACAATTTTCGACCGGATGTCTAATCTCTTGCGGACATAACAGCTGGTGATGAAAACGCAACTTCCTTAGCCACTGAACCCCCCTTTTGATAATGATACATTACCCACAAATGTTCCGGTTCAAAAGTTAGTAATTAGTACTTTACAAAACTGAGATATTAGAAAAATTTTGGTATGTAACTATAGTGTTCTCTTTCGTCAGTAGTTATGTAGTGAAATACAAATATATACAGAATGGAACTAAAGGCAAACCTAGCATATTCTGTCAGACATGAAAAGTAATTCGTACACGTCAAGAGAAGATCACATAAAATTTGATGTTTCTTAGCCTTAACTCTTGTGACTGTTTATAAGGATATAATGTTCTATTCTTTGAGATTTTAGATCCAATAGTATTTCGTATATATTCGTCAAATTCAATCATCCAAGTGTGATGTTTATAAACTCTATCCATTTTTGTTCATCAAGTAAAAGCACTTGTTACATCAATCTCTATCTTTTATCAAAATAGCTAGAGGTCATGGATGGTCTATATGTAAAAATCATGGTTTGTTTATTTTATTAATCGTTTTTCTTTTCAGCCTATGAAGTCAATTTTAAGCCTTTCGAAAGTAATTGTTAAGTGTGATCCATATGTCAAGTTCGTGGTTTGTTTATACTTCTAATCTATTTTTTGTCCTTTGACCTCTTCACCCTCAAACTATATTTTATAAGCCAAGATAAATCAGTAACTCAAGTTTGATGTTTCCTTTATTCCTAACTATTATTATTTACAAACCCGTATCATCTTATTCCTTGATTCTTTTTTTATATTTCAATAAGACAATCCGCATACCAAGGTCAATGTGCGTAAACTCTCAACCATTATTTTACAATAATAATAAGATCTTATTCTATTTCTTAATTCTAAATTTGTTGTTATAGGTCAAATAGACTCCATGTGGCGAGTTTAATCTTTCAGCTACTGTTTATAATAATAAGCTATCGTTCATACCACATTGTAAAAATCCGAGTCTCGTCTGATCCCCCCGTAGACATCCAATGTCAGGCTTGGTTAGTTACTTGGAAGGGTGATGAGAATGCCAGGTGATAATGGCACTATTAATTTCTCAAATGATAATTCTTTCAGGCCAACAGGCACATTTTTCAGGTTTCGTTGAAAAAAGATGTTTTTACACTTAAAACACGTGTTTCTGATCATTAACTTTGGAACAAACCTAAATGAATTGCCCTAATTTACTTATCAATCTCGTATTGGCTGAATTTTGAACATTTGTAACGATTTTATTGGTTCTCCTTGGATTTTACCCTCTGGAATGAGCCCCCATTTCAAATGAAGCAGTCTCAACTCAAGTTATGTTTAGTGTAACCAATTATAATCTAGAAGACTCAGATTATGTAGTTGAAATGCTTTTGGAAGATGTTCCCACTGCGAGTGATTATGATAGCTCAATAAGTGATACCTAATCTTAAGATTTGTGTTGTTTCGTGATATTTGAATTTTGTCAGAGCTCTACATCAAAGTTATGAAATTTATTTGAAATAAATGTTAACAGAGGAGTAAAGCAAATTGTTTTCTTTAATTTGTTGTAAAAATCCCTTGAAAAACTAATTTTTGCACTGTTTTAAAGCCGTATCTTTGAAAACTTTTTCCAAAGACTCAAATATTTCCCCAAACTGAATTTAAAAAAATAACAATTTTTTGAAAAAAATTGAACACGATTTTTTTCGAAAAAAAAACACAATCGAGACAAATTTTCGGCCCTGAAAAAATTGCAAAAAAACACCTGTGTAAGTATATATCATATGAGTATGTTGATGATCTATTTCAAATGGTGTAGTACATTAATTTCATTTTTTAACAGACATCTGTAGGTAATATCGTACATGAATTGTGTTTGTCCAAATACCTTGTGGGTGTACTTGACAAGTAATTTTGTAATTAGAGCTTTGCAAGTTCTTCTGTGGGTTAAGTCTAGTAAATTAAGTTACCTTCTCGTTAGATCTTAGCAAGTAAAATTTAATTATATCTTGGTTAGAGCTTAGCAAGTAATGTTACGAGTGAGTATAGCTTGGCAAGTAAACTTTTAGTTAGAGCTTAGCAAGTAATCTTATGGATATATTTGAAAAATAATCTTTTGAGATGAGTTTAGAAAGTAATCTTATGGGAAGAGTTTAGAAAGTAACCTCTGAGTTAATAATTTTGTGAATAGAACCAGAAAGTTGATAAATATTTCTGCAGGTTGAGTTTCACAACTTATCTTGTAGTTAGACTTTGGAAAGCAATCTTACAGTTAGACACTGGTAGTTGCAAGTAGCCTTGTGGTTAAACCAGTAGTTTCCAAACTCTTTCATTGACGACACCCTATCCCACTTACCTGGATTTGCGCGACACCCATGCTGCCACATACAATATTTTTTGTACAGTTTTTTTTTATATTCTTAATTATTCTTCGTTTGTTGAAACTCTCGTGACACCCCTAGCAATTTGCCACGACACATGGTTTGGAAACAACTGGATTAGGGCTTAGCAAGTTGTGTTGTAGATAAAGTTTGGCATGTAATATTATGGTTAAACCTCAGCAAGTTGTGTTGTGGGCAGAGTTTGGAAAGTAATATTATTGTTAGACTTTTAAATAGTAATCGTATGTGTTGAAATTGACATATATTCTTGTGGATAAAGCTTAGAAAATATTATTGTAAATAGACCATTACTATCAGTCATTTTCAACTTTTTCATTATTGAAAACAAAATTCCTAAAATAATAAGAACGGTATATATTATCCATTCATTATTTGGTAAATTGTAGACATTTTTAGTGATACTTCCGAATTAGGTATTTAGTCAACTCGCTTTTTACAACATTAATCACAATCCTCAGTTGAAAGATTCCGATATATATATATATATATATACATAGATATATACCTATAATAATTAACATACATACCAATATATCTTGATGTATGATATACATACCGTTATGAAAATCATTACATTAATTACTGTTCATCCTCAGTTAAACTCATGATATACAGAACTAGTCAGCTTCCACGGGAATATCATCCTGAAAATATGTGGTAAGCTATGTTTACGTATTTCTTGATCTTACCAGCGATATCCTTTCATTTTAGTGGATAGCTGCGTAATGATATCAAACTCGTAGTCCACAAACGAACCCAAGTTTCAAAACACACATAACTACCATTTGTAGATAAACTTTGTTATAATGCTTTGAACCTTCATATATAATAACTTTAGTAACTTTAAAAAAGTGACTCAAAGAAAACTGTTTACTAACTTTATTTGTTTGCATGTCGTGTTCGATAATTAAGAAATAAAACAAGTTTATAACTCATAGAATCATCATCTTGTTCGATGAGTTTGGTTAACACTGTTTTAAGATGCTTTTGTTGAATTTTAAGATCCTCACATACCAATTGGATTAATTAAGAAATGGAATATGTTGATAGCCAAAACAATTATTGTCATGTTTGGGAATGGGAGGAATATGGGAAAACACTTTCTTGACTTTTAAGCCGTCAGAGAGCATTGGTTTACTAATGGTGTGTGTGTTTGTATTTATGTTAGAATCTTGAATATATATATATATACACACACAATATCATAACCAGCACTACAGATGGTCTTTTTTCCAAATTAAATGAGTATATTTTTCTCCTACACAAAGAATATTAGTGATTTACACTAAAGTAAAATGTATATTTAAAAAAATTGAAGCTGGTGGATCTTTAAGACGTTTTAGAATATTGGGGTGGTCTTTCAACCCCCACACCCTTTGGCTACGCCCTTGATATATATATATAGCCACAGTACTTGATAAGCTTCAAGGCGATATTTCTCATATAATGTAACTTCCAGTTTTACTCGTACTTTATTAAGTATATAAACTCCACTAAATTGAGTTCACAGTGGTTATTTACCTAATGAAACAAAACAATAAACAACAGCACAACCTGATACAGAAGAGTCGTTCTCGTTATTATTAATATTATTTTCGAATACGAAATAATTCAAGGTTATTATTGAACAACATCGTATTTAGAAGTAGCACACTAATTTTATTCGTTTCCCTTTCTTCTTACATTGGAACACCTTGCGACTTTTTCATCCATTTTATAACTCGACCAAGATCGGCAGGTTCGAGGTTAGGTAGCATGGTGACCTCAAAATTTCTTTTATCAGTGGTCAATTCCTCAATGCTGCCACTTACTTGAGGGAGGTCTGAGATATGAATTTCTCCTGGAATATAGAATGTTTTCTGTAATAAGTACTGGAAGATACAATACACTATTGTCAATCGTATCCTCACGTCATTAAGCACAACTTAATTTTTAAGAGCTGAATCGAATATCCTTTATGCCCTGTTTTATTAATGATTTTGTAATTTTCCTTACTTAAGTTAATAGCCTGTAATCGTCTATATAATGTTATCAAATGTGTTATCCATATGAAAATTGTAAATCTATAAAATAGAAAGTTCTCAGTTGTGGATTAATTTCTCAACAATCTACTTTGCGTCTTAAGATTTACTTGCAGCACGGGTAAAAATATATTATTGAGTGTTTGAACCTCAAACAGTTGTGCTACTAAAAATTTATCGAGTAAAGCAATTGTGATACTTTTAAGAATGTATGATCCTTTAAAGTCAAAATACAATCTGCTCTTTCTTTTTCTTCTTCATGTATTTATTAATATTATCATAACGAATAACCCTCAAATAGTTTCAGCAATATAAAAGTTGCATAATATTTGGTGGGCAACCACTGCTGAAACTAACTAATAAACCTTACTTACCAGAGTTCAGTTTTGACAACAACTCACTGTTACACGTCATTAACACTGAGTCACCTTGTCCTTGTGACAAACTTTGAGGAGGCGATGTTGAGTTAAAGAGCAAAGTTCTTTTTCTGCCCCTACAAGTATTTCCAGTGATTATCGGAGTGCAATCTCCTTTAGCTAAGTCTGCCTTGTGCGGTGGTCGAGCTGCAGTGAGTTTCGTCTGTTTGTTATTATCTTCTTCTTTGTCAAAATCTGTTATTTGAAAAAAAAAAAAAAACAAGTCTGTCTCTGCATGAGCATTCAAAATTTAAACTTCTAATAGACAACATACATTTTTTTCTAGTTAGTTAAATTTGTTTAGTGTTTTAAAAACACATCAGACTGTTGCTTAACTCGGGTTTCCTGTGGCACAAGGGGTTGAGAAAGTTTTCAAATCCACCTGGACAGGTTGGTTGGTTTGAATTTCGCGAAAAGCTACACGAGGGCTATTTGTGCTAGCCGATCCTAATTTAGCAGTGAAAGACTAGAGGGAAGGCAGCTAGTCACCATCATCCACTGCCAACTCTTGGGCTACTCTTTTACGAACGAATAGTGGGATTGACCGTCACATTATGACGCCCCCACGGCTGAAAGGGCGAGCATGTTTGGTGGGACGGGAATTCGAGCCCGCGACCCCCAGATTGCGAGTCAAGCGCCCTAACCACCTGGCCATGCCGGGTCCCCTGTGTTGACTGAAGCTAGGTGTGGGTAAAATGTCTTGCTCAAGGACATAAATAAGCGTGGGTGAGTTTCGATTCTGCATCCTTTTGATTAATACCCCAGAATACAAACCACTAGTCCTCTCGTCACCCTTGTATTATTTAGTCACTGACAAACTTTACTGCGTCAACAAACAGTTAATGAACGGGAATGAATCACTGATTCTGGCTTATCAGTTATTAGTAACTATGACATAACAGTTCGTGTTAAAACAACCTCCACACTGAAATACCAACATGTATACAAATAGGTCTTTATTTCAAGTGTCAACTCAGTAATGACATACATGAGACATCTTAACTTTTCTAAAAACGACCTAAATAGCAATTTTAAAAAATAATGAAAAAACGATTGTTCTGGCATTCCATCCATTCATCTATTTATCTATCTACAGCTAATTATTATGACACTGAAGTATCAGTCATTCATTGACAATTACGTCTATTAATAAAAATTTTAAGATACACAGAAGATACAATTTTTACTAAACTATCATCAGTATCACCAATATGTTTACAAGACCTGTATGGTAAACTCAAAAGAAATCTCCGAATTCCTAGATTTGAAATAGTTTAGAAATTTACATTGATAATTCGAAAAAAAAACCAAACATACCTACCTTGCTGGAAATCATCAGGATATAAACAAAATCTCCCTATAGCTACATTCATAAGGTCACCAGATGTCAAACAGTCATCAATGTAACAAGCGTCAAATACAGCTACACTGTACCGAAGATACATGTCACTCGTAAACACTCTGTTAAAACCAAAATCCACGAAATAATCACATAAGTACAAAAATCAAAATATATTGGCTAATCAGATACAAAATTCAAAACTCACCTGTTTCTATATATATATTTGTGATTACTTAGAAATCTAGAGAATCAATTATAATACATTAAAACATTTTTTTTCGGACATTTTTATTGTCCCTCAGTAGCTCAGCAGTAAGTATAAGGGCTTATAAGATAAAAGTAGGATTTTGATACCCACGAAGGGCAGAGCAGAAAAAGCCCACTGTGTAGCTTTGTGCGTATCAACTAAACATAGAAATAAATCTTTACGATTAGCAACAGACAACTTTTTTATTTTGCTCAGTTTCTGCCATCTGTTGAACAACAGTGATACTTGCGAAACATAATTCCTTACCCAATCATAGTTAAAATTACTTTAATACATAAAAGGAAATAAAAACAGGCTAATTATCCTTTTAAACAGGTCCTATACATACACATACAAAGATGTGGAATATGCCCATTTTTGGTCATTTGAGGGAGGTAAAAAGACTAAATAAACCCACAATTTTAGGGGGTTTTGCATTTACTTAACCGTGTTTCAAACAATTTACATGGAATTTGGTACAAATATACTTTTCTACAGGCAACACCCATTGATAAATAAAAATACTGGACTTGCCTATTTTCAGTAATTATAAGGGTCAAGATGTCGTAAAAAGCATAATTTTATGGTTTTTGACAATTAATCCGCCATATTTCGATCAATTAACATGGGATTTGGTACAAAATACATTTTTACAGGTCCCAAACAGAGACATAGACAATTTGGAGATTTTTGTCTGTTCCTCAATTTTTTAGCGAGGAAAGCACAATTTAAGGTTTTTCGTGAACTATTCATGTGTATGTCAACCAACTTGCATGGGATTTAGTACAAAGATACCTTCTTGCAGGTCTCAAAAAGTGATAAAGACAGTGCTTTATCTTCCAGTTTTTTGAGTTTAGAGAACTGAATGTTCGACGTCGTCTTTTCATTGTCAACCTGCTTGTTTGTTTGTTTTGAATTTCGCACAAAGCTACATGAAGGCTATCTGCGTTAGCCGTCTCTAATTTGGCAGTGTAAGACTAGAGGGAAGGCAGTAGTCATCACCGCCTACTGCAAGCTCTTGGGCTACTCTTTTACCAACGAATAGTGGGATTGGCCGTCACATTA
>NW_013667840.1:15079-19871 GCF_000517525.1 Limulus polyphemus | reverse complement strand
TGACGGGGATTCGAACCCGAGACCCGCAAATTGCGAGTCGAGCGTCCTAACCACCTGCCCATGTTATATGTGAAAATTTAAACATAAAAACAATCATGCTATTTTTTATTAAATCAATGATCAAGTATAATAACCTACTAAAACATAAAAAAAAATGTAAGTATAAACTTGGAGAGCGCAACATTAAGTATAGACATAGATTTCAATTATTATACTAAAGAAAAAAAAGCATCTTTTCATTAAATAGGCTCCCAGTAGCACAGCGATATATCTGCGGACTTACAGTGCTATTATCCGGGTTTCGATACCCGTGGTGTGTAGAGCACAGATAGCCCATTGTGTAGCTTTGTGCTTAAATACAAATAAACAATAATTAAATATGCGATTTTTGCTCAGAAACTCAGTGGAGAAAATTTAAGTGAAAAAAAAAAACCTAAGTGATAAAAACTAGGTGAATTCTACATGTTTTCCTCATAAGCTCACTGGGGAGGAGAGGGGAAACGTACTCAAAAAAAGAAAGAAAAAACGCGACAAAAGTAATTCCATTACAATTGAATTTAACAACTCCGTTGTCTGTTTAATTTGGCCTCCGAATAGCGAACGATAACAAAGAAACTTAGTGCCCTCCTTGCGAGTGCCTTGTCACGCCCGTGTGATTGTTATCGTACTGAAGTAGGACTACAGTAGGATCACTTTCAATCCAATATACATATGTACAAGTATTTTCACCTCATATAAGACTGTAAGCGATAATGTAACGTTCTAACTATATCTGGTGGATATTAAGTATACTTTATTTACAATGATTTGCGATTACTTCCTGTTTGTTAATGACAACAAACACAATAATACATTGCGGTGATATGTAATAATTAAGCCTATTCTGATTAATTAACTTACTTTTTTGTATCTTCAGCTGTTCTGTTTTCACTAAACACAAACATGGCTTTGCCTATCTCTTCTTCTGTACCACCATTACTTTCTATAAATACAATTAATATATCTTAAAATCTATTTTAAGATATATATATATATATATAAGAAATAATACATTTATGCTGACAATCAATCGTGGTTGTCAAATAAATCATATACACTTCTGTGCTAAAAACAATCGAAATGTATTAAAAGCAACTTTTAAGATATTGTTACGTATCTGCACGTTTGTTAATTTCCGGTATAAATTCTTTCCGAGGAACTAAAACTAGTTTATTCTTTCTTGATACAACTTTTTAGTGCACAGAATTTCCACAGTCACTTTAAACTTAACAAACTTTATAAAACACGCTATAAATAACAGTGATTCACACACGTTACCTACGGTGCCTACTGTTCGCTTGACTCAATTATCTATCTCTTCAATCTATTTGCATATCTATCTATCGCTGGCTTTATTTGCCGGGCTTATATACTAAAAATGAGGGCGCCTGGCAAACACTCGGATATTCGCGGAGTTCCTCCATAAGTCACGATCCTTCTAGAAACTCCAGCGCGCATGCTCCCAGCGTCGCGTGACTTCCTCTATCGTAACAATATTTAACTGGTGATACTACTACAGAGATTGAGTACATTATATTAAAACGATTTTGAATATGCAAGTCAGCAAATCACGTAACAAACACAATCGATTTTAAGTTGCAGTAAAATGTAATGTGTCAGGAACTGCATTTTGACATTGGCGTTACGAAGGTAGTATGATGCTACCGAAAATTAATCGCTTTTGGGTCGGGTATATAACAGCCTTTTTTATGCAAAATATTCATAAACTAAGATCACAAAGATCTGTTCAGATCAGGCTTTCAGAATTTCCAAAACATGGATATCCCTTGTACCTAATATAATTGGAATCAAAGAATGAAATGTGCGTAGAATTGGGGCACCAGGACCATCCAGAAAGATGCCTGTAATAAGTTGTACCGGAAGCGTTAATAATCAAGTGGGGAATCTTGTAACAGGTGAGAAAGAATCTGTGAATAAAAAAAGACGGTGCCAAAAGCTGTCCACTAGTCCAGGCAACAGTACGCAACATAATTAAAAAGGATCTTTATCTGGAAAAGTAAAAGAAGTAACGTGTACATAAGTTGCTTCCACTATACATATGTTCAGCCATCGTATACCTCAAGCAGCAGGAGAATGAAACAGGTGTTCATACTTTTCTATATAAAGGCGTTGGACACAATGTCTATAGATTTCTGTGCGATCAGGCGGTTAAAAAATACGCTGGAAAAACTGTTATCCTTATTTGATAGATGGATTATAGAAAGCCCTCAGATAAGTAGAGTGTATTTTGAACATGGCAGCCTTTCAACGTAGCCTTTTGTGGTGGAAACTGCGATGCAGGGCTGTTGTCAAGTTGCACAGTCGTCAGATAGAGTACGACTAGACGTGGCAACACGGCATGTAAAAACGTGGTGATGTTCCAAAATCAGATTGATATAACCTCTAAATCTTCTGTTTACATTAACACGTTTGTATTTTACTAGGATACTTAATTCTTTAATAAAAGTATTAATATTGAAGTGTAAAATTTATATTGTATGTGCATTATAATCCTCCTCTATACTTATTATCAATAATAATAAGTGTTAATGAATAACATGTATAAAATATAAATAAAGGGAAAATATTATTTAGGCTTGGCATGGCCTGGTGGTTAGGACACTTGATTCTAAATCTGCGCATTGCTTGTTCAAATACCGTCACCGAACATACCCTCTGATAACACGTATTGCAAGTGTGTCAGTAGTATACAAATATCCTGCTATGTTCATTACGATCCGACATAGGGTTATATTCTGCAGTGGATGAATGTTTTTTTTTAATAAAGCTATTATTTTATCACCTATTGTTATATATGCAGGTATCTATTTGTGTCTATTTCATTTTTGGTTAGTGCTAGATATCTGCAAAAAGCTACTCAAGGGCTATCTGTGCTAGCTGTCCCTAATTTTGAAATTACAGTCTACAGGGAATGTAGCTAGTGAACAACACTCACTGCCAACTCTTGGGCTACTCTAATCGAATAGTCAAATTTGCTCGTCACTCTTATAACGTATTAACAGAACCAATTTTTTTCAGCGACAGTCCGGCAGGCTAACCTATAGGGAAATGTAAATATCTCAAACTTATGATTACTATATAGCAGTTAAAACATGATAAGTTTCTTCAGGTAGCTTATTTCAAAAATACACAAACAAGAGAACAAAGCAGAAGTGAAAGTCGCAGGGGAGTATTGAAAAATTATGCTTTCACAGCTGTCCCGGCTCCAGGTTCTCTCTCTTGGGGGCCCGGCATGGCCAGGTGGTTAGGGTGCTCGACTCGCAATCTGCGGGTTCGAATCCCCGTCCCACCAAACATGCTCGCCCTTTCAGCCGTGGGGGCGTTATAATGTGACGGTCAATCCCACTATTCGTTGGTAAAAGAATAGCCCAAGAGTTGGCGGTGGGTGGTGATGACTAGCTGCCTTCCCTCTAGTCTTACACTGCTAAATTAGGGACGGCTAGCGCAGATAGCCCTCGTGTAGCTTTGCGCGAAATCCATAACAAACAAACAAACTCCATACAGCGATACGATTTTTTAAACTGCTAAGAAGAATGAATTTAGATAAGCCAGATTAAAATTTGTGGTGCAAAGCTTACTCCAGCATATCTAGTCATTTCTCAATGTGTTTAAGAATGAGTGTTGTCCTAATTTGAACTCAGTAACTCCTCCTTGTCAGGAGGCGGGCTAGAAATATTTGATTTTGCTTTCTGATTTTACATACTATTATAATTATTGTTCAAAGCGTCGGATAAATATTTTGTTTTCTATCCCTATCAGTTTTATCTAGTTTGTTTATTACAGTTCACTTTTGTCGACTAAAATTAACCTTACAAAACGAGCTGCTCAAACGTTTTCATAATCATATAGATTAATATCAGAAAACCACTTTCATGACAAGAATTATATTTATAGAAAATAAACAATTCATGACGATGGAAACAGCCATTATTGAAATATAAAAAGTTAAAAAGGGGCATTTATGATGAGATAAAATAGCATCCAAATGTGTTACCACATTACAAAGTTTCGATATTTTATTCCCAATCACACAATACAGTAAGCTGGTGAGCTTACATCATTAACATCAAATCACAAAACATCCGTAGAAGCAAGTAGACTCTATTACAATCAAGTTTACAAACAAATCCTTTTAAAACTACTATAGTCATTATATCAAACTTCTCTTGTGTGTTATCAGAGGAATAGTTGCAGCATAGATTATGACAGTAATGACTGTTGACATTGTAAAGGTCTTAGCAAGTGCAAAACTCCAATAGCATTAAAATCAAATACCACTAATAAGTCATACGCTAGCGAAAGGGGTGAATGGAAACTTGTCCCTCCCATTTTTTTAAAATAATGCCTCAAATTCATAGATCAGTATTCATACTACTACTTGTAGCATCCATCATATGTTATTATTTCCACAATATGTGGTGTGTGTCACACTTACACAATGAAATACGTTGAGTGTTACTCATTATGTAACAACTGTATTTGATAAATCGAGCTGCCCAGTCCTGATATATCCTGTGTCTTCAACTTTTTGGTATTTTTAGGACGAGCTAGTGGACAACATCCCCCCCCCCACATAAATCTGCTATTCTTAAAGCAACTGTACACAAACAGACCTAACAGCATACTTGAATTATAATGTGATGATCACAAAAGAACAGAAACGAGATGGAACAAATATATCATGCTTTAAGGGCACTTGTGGAGAAGTAGGAGAGGCATTTGTATCATCCCC
>NW_013667840.1:11512-14357 GCF_000517525.1 Limulus polyphemus | reverse complement strand
CACCCTGTACTTAAGCTTTTAATAGGAGCATCAAATTTCTGTAAGAAGGGGTAATGATAACATCGTTTACACTAGAATTATGATTTGTTTTAAATTACTACTAGTTATTAATAATACTTATAAAAGCGGATACTCCGTTTAAAACTAAGTCACCTCAGTGAAATTGGTTGATACCATTGTTTTGTTTTTGAGTTATGTAATAAAAATGAAGCAGCGGAAACAAGAACAAGAAATTAAAACTTTTTGCTATGATATTTACAGACATTGTCAGAACTTGTGACTCAGTCATTAGACATATATTGTTATAAAACGAAACGCTGTACAGTACTGTAAAGGACTGATGGTCTGTTGAAGAGATATTTAAAATACCATTTCGATGAACAATCTGAGCCATCTCTACATAGACAATGCTACCGCCTGCCTGATTAGTAGCGTAAGCATGATATTACAAAAAAATATCACCCCAGATTCACCCCCCCCCCCCCAGCGACTCAATGGTAAATCTAAAGACTCATATCGCTAAAAAACGGGTTTCGATACTTGTACTCCAGATACAGAAGTAATAACAAGCTGATGTGTTTTAGCAAAGAAATGTCACACAAAGGTGGCTGTAACAACATGCTTATAATTGTTATCAGGGAATGAATATCACACCATGATATACATAACAGTGAGCGTTGCTGTGTCATACTTTCACCCTTCAGTGACTACAAAAGAATATATCTTTTATATGGTATATAATAAGATAAAAACCAAAATTTTATCCATTTCATTCAGACTAATTTTCATGTTGATGTTCTGCGTATAATTAGTTGACACGAATCTCGTAAATAAGACGTGAATGGCATAAATTTGCACTAATCTACTATTCTAAGACAAAGATTACATACTACAGCAGTCACTGTATAAAAGCTTGCCTCCTTTGCCGTACTAACGTTCCCCTGAAGTGTGGATCACGCCCAAGATAGGGTAATATAGAGATTTGTACAAGTTAGTATAAACTGTAGTTTATATCCCTTGAATATATATATAATATAGATTAAATAACCTAGAATTGAGAGGTATCGCACTAGGAACTTTGGTTCTGACATAGTAGTGCAATACACATTATTCCAGCTCCAGTCTTTGTCTTACTGCAGACGTCTCTCTTTCCGACTGCGACGCCCAGATAAGTTCTATAAAAATATTCAAAAGCTGGCCATTTGGTTAAAGATACAGTCGGACATCATTGTTGATACATTCAGTGTGAATAAATATTTTATTTTTATTTGTTCATTTGCATTTGCCTTTTCTTTGCTAATTGTGTTTAATTTATAGGAGGTTTCGAGTCTGTTTTACTTCACCATATCCCCCGGTGGCAAAGCGGTATGTCTGCAGACCTATACCTCTAGAAACCGGGTTTCGATACTCCTGGTTGGCAGAGCACAGATAGCCCATTGTGTAGCCTTGTGCTTAACTACAAACAAACTTCCCGATATAGTAATCTAAATTAATTTAGGTATGTGAATAATGTTATGACTATTCGTCGAATTCATTATTCGATATTATACAGCGGACCAACTGTTCAATGACTGTATATATATATATATATGTTAAAGATTTATTTTCTTTTTCACCAGAGGTGTGTTTGATTTATCCTTTGCAAAGCATTTCATGAATATATAGATAAATTATTTGTGTAACATCACATTACAATGAGACCACGCTTCACCAGCATACGGTATTATGTACCCTAAAACTTACACCTTTGAAATAGCTGATATAAATAACGCTTCAATCGAGACAAGGCCTGAGGGTTAGGACACCTACTATCAATCAGTGGGTCACAGGATCGAAACTCATCGTCGAACAAGCTCGCCTTTTCAGTAGTGGAGGCGTTATAATATGATGCTCAACTATTCATATGAAAAGAGTAGCCCAATAGTTGGTGGTGGGTGATGTTGACTAGTTGCCTTCCCTCTATCACTTCCAATTAAAAACGGCTAGCGCAGATTTGCGCGACATTTAACAATAACAACAATCAACCAATTAATCAAGACTTTGTGTGTTGCATGTCCAGTTAACCCAATATGCTGTGATATCGTTAGCAAAGGCATACGGCACACAATGTGTGTGATCGAGATGCTATAGAATATATTTTACTGAAAATCCGTATAGAGCAAGTAAAGAAAGTTGTTGTTGTTATTGTTTGTTTTTAAGCACAAAGCTACGCAAAGGGGTATCTGTGCTCTGCCCGCCACGGGTATCGAAACCCGGTTTCTAGCGATATAAGTCCGCAGACATACCGAAGTAAAGAAAGATTTGTTTATAATCATTATCAGTTCTACTGTTGTGTAATGTTCACACAAACAACTTCGCTGGCATTTGACGTTATGTACCATAATAATAATTGTTCTCTTCCCCCCAGTGGATCAGCAGTAAGTCTCAGGACTTATAACCAGTGGTGGGATTCAGCCGGTTCGCACCGTTAAGTGCGAACCTGTTCTTAGAATTTAATGACCTCTACGAATCGGTTGTTAACAATTGTATGTATAAGCCTAATAATAACGTTACAACTTACAAGTACGCGTGTTTACAACGCAACTTTACTAGCAGGCTAGGCGGACTAGGTTTACTAGATCTCTGATGAATCATTTGCCAGCAGGTTAGTGTTTTTTTATACAGATTCTTATGATCTTATCTAAATTATTATTATTAGATAGGCCAAGCGTCCTAGGCCTACGTGTGAGTGCAAATCTGTGCTGAATTATTAGCCAGCGAGTGAACGCTTTTTCTACAGATTCTTATCTAAATAATTACGTTAATCTATTATTATTATAATACCTAAGGTTAGATCATCTATATT
>NW_013667840.1:2570-11135 GCF_000517525.1 Limulus polyphemus | reverse complement strand
CCCTTTCTCTAATAATTCTATTTCTTTGTTTTTCACCTGTTATTATTCATTTTATTTATTTTTTTGTTTTTTTCTACTTTACTTTACGTATTACGTATGGAAGAAATTAATAAAAATTTGAATTTTGTTAAGTTGAAAGATTATAAAACACTTTTTTAATTGAATCTTTAACCCTATCCGTGACGGCCTATTTTTATTTTCTCAGTGATGAGGGGTGGGGGGTGGGGGCTTTCTGGCCCCTCCTTTTTTTAATATCTAATATTTTTACATGCTGCTAGTGAGAGAACCTGTTGTTAAAATATTTGAATCCCACCACTGCTTATAACACTAAAAACCTGGGTTATCATACCCATGGCGGGCAAAGCACAGATACCTAATAGTGTAGTTTTATGCTTAACAACAAACAAACAAGTCATAATAATTGGTTTTCTGAATATGCTGTGTTCTGTAGATACTTATAACTTACTTACCTGTAGGACATCAGTTTATCTGAATGTCACAGCCACACTGGGTTTGTAAATTTAGATTCTTACTATAATTTGCAAGTAAGTACTTTTAATACAAGTATTCGATCAAAGTACTAATTGTTACAAGAAAAATATAAAAACATACATATTTATAAAAATTTGATGCTTCAGGAAAAAAAAAAAAAACTTACTCCATGCTGTTCTCCTAGTATCTTTGACACTGGATGAAAACCACGCTGTCAGTCCAGAGAAGATCTTTGTTGATGGTGTATCAACCATTGCATTAATTTTCTAACTTGACACAATATCCTATGAAACATGGATCTTAAATTCATTAAATACTACGTTTAACTATTATTGTGTGATCTTAGATACTATATATTTCTTTTTCGATTTTACAATGTAATGGTACAACTCAAAAGACAAATCAAGACTATAACATTAAACTTCATTCTACAGACTTGTCATTCTTAATTAAAAAAAAAACATAGAAGTGATAAGATTCTATATTCTTTCTAGTATTGGAGTGAAACTAAACCCTTTTCAGTTTGCTTGTTTGTTTGTTTTGAATTTCGCGCAAAGCTACACGAGGGCTATCTGCGCTAGCCATCCCTAAGTTAGCAGTGTAAGATTAGAGGGAAGGCAGCTAGTCATCACCACCCACCGCCAACTCTTGGGCTACTCTTTTACTAACGAATAGTGGGATTGACCGTCACATTATAACGCCCCCACGGCTGAAAGGGCGAGCATGTTTGGTGTGACGGGGATTCAAACCCGCGACCCTCAGATTGCGAGTCGAACGCCCTAACCACCTGGCCATGCCGGGCTTTCAGTTTGCAAAAATAAAAGTTTGATTTTTATATAAAGACATTATGAGTTGTCCACAGTGCATCAGGTGTAAGTTTGACGTCTTATAACGCTAAGAAAAAATAAAGAGGTTTCGATACCCATGATGGACACAACACAGATAGCCCATTGTGTAGCTTTGTGCTTAACAAAAAACAAACACAAAAGCATAATGAGTTTCACATAGAAACACAAAACAATGTTTACTTTGAATCCCTGAAACTGAAGAAATAAAAATGAACATTTTAACACAGTACTTTTGAGAAATGTTAGATGTAAAGAAGCACGAATGTATACTAACACATGTAAAAAATAGATAAAATCTGTGGTAGGAAAACTTTCAAACCAACTTTTAAGTCATACTACACAAAATAACATGGTTACTATTATGCATAATCCTGTACAGAGTTGGGTCATTATATTTATATTATTTTGGAGCCCTTACATTGACCACGTTCAGTTATGCTCCGTGTGGCGGCTATGCATCTTGACAACACCCCTACAGCATAGTTTCTATTGCAAATTACTTTGTTCTAAGACTGTCATATCCAAAACACACAGTTCTTTCTGCACAATTTCGATAAATTCATCTAATGTACAAGGATGAAAGCTTGCCAGCCAATATTTCAACAGTCCGATCACAAAGAAATGCTTAGCTGCTTCATTCGGCAACCTGACCAGTGTGTCTTCTTATGGAATACTATTATTACCCATTTTACTCTCCAGCTTTTTGAAATATACAACAGTTCAACATATATATCAAGCAGGCAAATTGTGTACATGTGTGCCTCTTTTCCAGATGGGGGGTCTTTCTTGATTATGTAGCACACTGTTGCCTGGGGCAAGTAAACGGGTTTTGTCTTTGTGTTTGTATATTTTTATCTGTTGCAAGATATCACATTTTACTTACAACATTTGGAATATGACTTGTTGTAGGTCTCTTTTTGGATGATCCTAATGTCTCAAGTTGATCCATATTCCTTTATTTTCCAATGTCATTAAATACAAGGGAAATACTCATCTTGGAAGCTCTAAGTTCCCAATCTGAGCACGTTTTATTATCTGAGTGTATGGATATTTTGTATCGGAAAGGGTTGTTACAAAAAGCAATCACACTACGAACACAAAACAATGTCAAAATGTAGTTCTGATACACGCCATTCCAAGGCAAAATTATATTGCTTTGGTTGCGACGTGACTTGTTTTTCATATTCAAAATCGTTTTAATATAGCATTTTCAACACTCTAGAAGTTGAATAGATGGTGGATACACTGTAATCGCTATTGCTAGCTTTACACAAAATTACTAATTTTAATGAAGTCATTAGAGACACTTCTTTGATCAGAGGTATAAGGTCTCTAATCACCATATGCTGTCTCATTCCTTACCTAGCAGACACTCTATAAACTTATCCGCAAGATTATCCTTGCAATCTGTCACAACCATATTTTGATAAGCTTTGCTAGAGTGTGTAGCTTACCTGCATATAACCTCACTTACAAGCCTTGAGCTTGGCCCTGTAGATTGCTTGTTGTTGAAATGAGTGCTATGTGACAATCCCAAAGGTTATGCCAACAAGTGCTGACCTCTAATGTGGAGATCAGTTGCCTTGCAGGAGGTAGAAGAAAATTCCTTTGCTGATGTTACCAGTGATATTCTGGGTGTATACTATACTTTTGATTCCATCTTTCGCTTTTCTTAGTTACACCATATGGTCCTTCAATTTACAGCAGCATATTTCTCCCTGAACATCGATGAAGAACTTCCATGGTTGCCACTTTCACTTTACTAGTGCAGAAGAAGTCACTATCCTGCCAGTAGAGTTGTGCTGAATTTGATATGGGAGCTCCCATTGTAAGCTTTTCAGATTTCCTTTTTAGCTTTATCCCTGGTTGGCCTGGTATGTACATATATATGGTAGTCTTACATTGCAATTACTTTCTGCCATCCATCTGGGGACCAATCAATCTGAATTTTATGTAATGCAACCTGTGGGTCAGTTGCAAACATTATGTTCGTGGCATTGTCTATTTATGTTTTGTTGCTTTCAGCTATTCAAAGGAGAGTTTGCTTCATGCCTTCAATTTCCATCCTTGTGTTGCTTGTTGGAAGCCTGAGTGCTATGCTAAGCTTATGCTAAATGAGGATATCTGAGATATGATGGTGGTGGCTAAAAAGTACCTGTCTACTTATGACTGTCTCCTGTTTGATTGGTGTCTGCAGGGTCGTTGTGGAGCTGGAATGTCTCAATTGAAAATGGCAACGATTCAATGATGGAATACCCTGCAAGGCTCAAAGAATAATTTTGTTTGTATGTGCTGTTGGTGCTACATAATGCTGCTTTGATAGTGGTAGCTGAAGTACATCCTGTGACCAGTTTTAAACATGTGTTTTGTACCTTTTCAGTCTTATCAAGCTGTATGGCAATCAGACTGATCATCGTAGTGTATAATCCAGAATGGAACAGATAATAGAATAAGCAGGTGATGTTCTTCAGCTCAATTTACAGCTACACCCTTCACAGCATTGATGTCTTTGGTAGCTCTGGTTGTCATAGTACTTATGTGGCTGGTGAAGTTGATTTGTCTGTCAAAGATTACCCCTCTCTCCAGGTACTTCTGCAGGGGAATAGCAGTACTTGCTAACAATGGTGATGTTCCATTCTCATCAGTTTATCTATTTTTGAGTATGCACAACATGGGTGTGGATTTGGCAGGATTAATAATCATTCCTGTGTCACTCCATTATTTGCTCACACTGTTAAGGGATGATTGCACCTTGCTTCTGGTTTCAGCTTTCGCTAGAGTCACTGCTGTGTACCACAATGTCGATGGTAAAGGTTAGCACTAAGCACCTGGTTGGACTGTCAAGGTGATCCAGTCTAATTGTCAGATTTCATGTTTCATTATGTATCTTCTGGTAGTTAGTACAGCTATAAATCATCTTACACATTACATTGATCCCTATTCTAAGCATTTTGTTAGCACGAATGGACAGTTGTACTCTATTGTAGGCATCTTTCAGGTCTAAAAGTTTTTCTTATCAGTTTCAAAGCCTTCATTTATATATATGAGAGGCAAAATCAACAGCATTGATCCCGAGTTTCTCTTCTACTGCAGTAATAACCTAATGATAATAGTAACAGTGGTTCAATCAGATAGACAAGCCTTCTTGCTATAACCTTCTCTGAAATCTCGCAAATGATGTTTTGTAAGACAAGAAGAGCAATCCTTCGTGGGTTTAGGTAAAGATTCGATAAAGGCATTAGTCCATATTTCAGGGATGTTACTTGTTACCCACCTACGTTGATACCCAACATTAACTTCTTTCAGACCTAGAACTCCATCTGTAGATGTATTTATGACTCTGTGTATCTCATCCAGGCTACAGATGGCTTACATATCCATAAGCAGTTGTAGCTCAGCTCTCATCAAAATCCTTGATATAATAGCAAACTGGACTTAGGCTTATCAGTAATCAATGTCATTTCTTCCTTCATCCAAGTGTACAGGCTAAAACCCACTGAAAATGTTTTAGAAAGTAGAATGATCGTTTTTCCTGGCCCTTGAAATGCAGTAGACTTATCTACTTTTGCTTATTACTTCCTATCTATAGTAGGAAACTCAAATATCCTTAGTTTATCCTGTTGTTCATAGTTTTGGTACTAATAACAATAATGACAAATAATGTTTGGGCCTACGTGCTGAAATCCTGGCTGTTGTGTAAACCCAGAGTTTTTTTCTGAAATCCAATTAGACATATGTCACTGCAGCAAGCTAGCTTACTTCCAACTCCATGTAGTCATGGTCACTAACATGGTTCCTAACCAGTGATGTTCCTCTCCATCCTAAATGTCAATGAACAGACCATGTTTTCTCCATTTCGTACAGCATGATCAGCAACACCTCCTTGCTAACAGTTTGGCTCAAACTGGCAGTGATCACTTACTGGTTACGTCTTTTCATTACACAGTCCCGAAATGTCTATCTAGCTTCATGCAAAGGTGTGGTGGATGCCCAGTCTTGATAAACACACCTCTCCATAAAATCTTTGTATATTCAAGTTTTTTGACATCCAACATGCAAAGTCCTCACTTATACAACAGGCTAGTTCAGACTGATGACTTTCAAGAATGATTCAAGTAGTGAGTCAGTGTTCTTAATCAGTGACCAAATAATCACCATTGTAATGTTGCCTGAGTGCTAAAGAGCATCTAATATCTATAAATGGACTCTTTTGACAAGCCCTTATACTATTCCCTTACCTTCGCCTAACTCTGATTCACATATGCTCATCATCATGTCATTGGTACTCATATGTGAAAAAAGACAGGATTTTAAGCAGTTGTCAAGAAACTGCTAATGTACAGAAATACAATAAACGATATTTGTTAAAATACAATACACAGTGAGTAGTTGCTTTAGCATGGAATACAGTCGCTTTTACTGATCTAAGCTGTCAAGTTTCTCACCAAATTGTTCTGGATGAAGCTTCTACCACTATCTAATTCTAAATTTTATTCTAAAACATGTTAAAACATTACATTTAAAGCAGCAATGTCATGCTCTCCCAGAGTGACTTGTGCCATTAACTCGACTGGCCATTCCCATTAAATAATAGAGAGAGGTTGTAACCCTGAAACCACCTGACCTATCATTGAATAAAACTACTCTCTACTTTCTTACAAAACCATGGGCAGAACAATAGATATTTGGAGTGAAAGTAACTTAACCAAGCACTTTCTTGACTACATGTTATGTGAAACTGCACACATTCCTGAACAGCTGATAATTTTTTTAAAATTCTACATTACAACAATAAGGTAAAAAAATGCATGACATGCTTGCATATTGCACATGGGTAAAGTGACCACAACAAAACAAAAGAGAGAGAGAGAGAGATAATTAAAATATTTAGTGTGTCAAGTTGACTGTGGTGATCTAAGAAAAGGGCCTTATATATATAAAACATTTCACAGTAACAAAAATTACGTTTATTTTGGATTTTACAAAAATGTCTAAAAAATGCAATAGAAAACACATAAATAAACCAAAATATCACAAACTAAGAAATTAAAGAAAATGGCAGCTAAGAATAGTCCAATTCAAATGTATGAAAACAATTAAAAAAGTCGAAGTACAACTGTACAAGTGCTTAATTCAACTTCAAATATCCCACTGGAACCTAGCACAAAAAAGACTGGTCTGGATGAGGATATCTCAGGTAGATGATTAAGAAATTCAGGTGAATCTAGTTTCTGACAGTTACATCTTTCAGATAGTTATCAGATCAATAAATCCACAAGTACGCCTAAATGGTCATCCAAATCAACAATGGTAATGTGAAGACAGGAAGTGGCTAGGTTAGCACCCAACACAGTGATGACAAATCCAAGAATCGTTTCAATGAAGACTGGTAACAGAGTAGCTGGTTCAGGCTACAAGTTCCGTAAAAGTATTGAATTTCAAAATACAACGAAAAGGTAAATCCTACTTTCCTAACGCTGATGAAGGTTTTTTTTTTTTTGCATAATATTAATAGAAAAAGAACTATACTAGATTTTTGGGTACATCAACACTAAAATATGTTGTTGTTGTTGCTTTCAAGTTTCAGTTATAATTATAAGTAATCACAGCAGTGTAAGTTAGCTTATAATTGTATAAACCTAATGCCAATGTTTGTGAAATATGAATACTTTTAGATAACATGGTTACTTTAACTTCACGTTTTTTAAAATAGATTTATTGGTAGTGTTAAATCGTGATGTTAATTGTTACATTATACTTATTTGTTCATATTTGAAATTGTTGTCGCAGGCCAGTTCCAAAGGTTAGAAATAAACAATATAAGAACCGGTTACAAAACCATATATTGCCTCAAGGTTTAGCCTAAGTCGTAACTAAAGTTCTAAATTTAACAAATGACCCTAAATTAAAAATACATAACTTAGCATCGTCTTCTGGGAACATTAATTTGATGAATCTAGGTTACGGCTAGACCTACTTAGGCTTAAGTAATCTTATTTTTAGGTTGTGTTCTACTGTAATTACGAAAAGCTTAATTAAATGATTTTGTGCAGTTACTCTTATATTATATTGTTACTGTAATTTCACCGAAAATTTATGGTTTGGCTCACAGACCTACCGTTACAACTTTACAAAAAATTTCTAAGGCCCTAACTTAACATAACAGTAACGTACATAACGAAATTAAAGCTAGCTAACAGATGTCTGTTCTAGCCAACACTAATAAATTCATATTACTACGCTGAAACGGTGTCGTAACTTTTTTTCACAAAATAAATTACTGATGTTTATATGTAAAAGAAGACAGTAATGGTAAACTTCAAATGATTAAAATTTCAACTTTTATGTTATTCATTGAAAAAGAAGATTGTTATGTAAACATGAGAATAATCTTGATTCCATGAAAATTTAAAATTGAACACAGGCCAATGATTATAGGTGCATATAAATTATACGAGGCCTGTGAGAAAAGTATCCGACCTTTGGCCGTGGAATAAAAACTGGCATACCTGGAGCGTTGGAAACCTAATCACCCTCAAAGTAGTCTCCTTGGGACTCCACACATTTCTCCCAGCGGTGCCGCCATTGTTGGAAGCATTCCGAGAAAGCCTCTTTCGAAATGGAGTTTAGCTCGGCTGTCGTTGCAGCCATAATGTCCTCTCTTGTCTGAAATCGCGTTTCTTTCAATGGCCTCTTGAGTTTGGGGAACAGCCAGAAGTCGCAAGGAGCCATATCAGGAGAGTAAGGAGCCTGTTGAACCACGTCACCAAGACCAAAGAAGGCCCGCCAAGTGCGCAGCAACGTCAAAGTGGTGCTGACTGTTTTCTTTGACTCCCGCGGTGTGGTACACCACGAGTACGCACCACAGGATCAAACAATCACCAAAGAGTACTACAGGGATGTCCTCCGTCGCCTACGTGATGCTGTGCGGCGTAAGAGACAGGAGTTGTGGTCAACAGGAAATTGGCGCCTCCATTACGACAATGCTACACCACATTCCTCGCACTTGATTCAGACTTTGTTGGCGAAAAACCAGACTCCTGTGGCCCAACAGGCTCCTTACTCTCCTGATATGGCTCCTTGCGACTTCTGACTGTTTCCCAAACTCAAGAGGCCATTGAAAGAAACGCGATTTCAGACAAGAGAGGACATTATGGCTGCAACGACAGCCGAGTTAAACTCCATTTCGAAAGAGGCTTTCTCGGAATGCTTCCAACAATGGCGG
>NW_013667840.1:0-1805 GCF_000517525.1 Limulus polyphemus | reverse complement strand
GGTCACAACGTGACGGGACAACAGAAGGTAATGAGTAATTGAATATATGCGAACAAAATAATGTTGGCCACGTCAGACGTGAATTATAGTGTTTGTTATAGAGCGACTGTTGAAATTAAGTGTATCGTAAAGTTATATTCAGAAAGAATAAACCAATTTTATTTAAGAAAGGACTTGTGTCGCTAATGTTTCGTCGGAACGAATTTACGGAAAATTAACTAACGAACGGAGACGTAACAGTATGTACTTTTGTTGCTGAAGTCTAGGACATATAAAAAGAAGTAGCAATATTTAGTTGCTATTTCTATATATCATTCGATTTTACAGCATTTAGCTATTTAGTGTAATATATGTATTTCAAGAACTTTGATTTCACCCATATGTTTTATTAAATAAAAGTATTTATAAATACTACTGTCATATTCTACATGGTAAAAAGTATTATTTAGCATTTTTTATTAGTGAATCAAACACAAATACAATTAATTACATTTGTCATAAAACATTAGCATTAGGCTTTATCATATTTTTAATAATACTTTCTTTATTTACTTCTTTAGCCACGTTAAAAAAGGCGTTTGCACCATAAAACTAAAACAGTTGTTCAATACCTTTCATTTATAAAGTTAAGAAAACTTAAAGATTTATGAATCGGTATTTTCTTTTGCAGAAATTTAATGTTTATTGTCTGTTATAACATGCTGTCACAAGATATTTTTCAAAAATTTAATCTTAAAGCCAAGAAATAGTGAAACCGTCGATATTTTACTGTACTTCCTCTCACCTCATAGCTAATCACGTGACCTGATGATGTTTAAGGAATCCTGCGAGAGGAGCTACCACTGCCACTCTGCATTGAGTCAAATTGGCTTTTAGATTAAAAGTAGTGTTACCACAGCGGAAGTCACGTAACCCTGGTAACACGTCATGAGTTTCTAGAAGGATCATGACTGTTCCTGGCAACTCAAGTGTTTGCCAGACGCCCTCTATTTTTGTATATAAGCCCGACAAAGAAAGCGGAGATGACGAGTGACGGCACATATGATTGCAGATAGGGAGATATAGAGACAGATAATTGAGTTAAGCGAGTGGTAGTGACCGTAAGTTAAGTGCGTGAATCTTTGTGAATTTAAGTGCGTGTTTAAGTTAAAGTAACTGTGGAAATTCTGTGTGTTGCAAAGTTGTATTGAGAAAGAATAAACTAGTTTTATTTAAGAAAGGACTTGTATCGCTGAAGTTTCTTGGAAAGAATTCCTACGGGAAATTAACAAACGACCATAGATGTAACAAACTGGTGTCAGAGAGTGGGACTAAAAAAAAAAAGAAAGAAAAAGAAGATGGAAACGAGAAGTGGCAAATCAAACTACAGCTTAGCAGATCTGACGGCAGCAATACAAGAACAGCAAGAGAAACAAGAAGAGAGAGACAACAGTAGTTGCAAGAAAACCTGCAACAGTGGCAGCTCGAACAGCAAAATAAGCAAGAAGAGAGATTACAACAGCTGTTGGAGAAAAAAGAAAAAAGAAGAACAAGAAAATAAACAAGAAGAGAGACTACAGCAGTGGTTGGAGGAGAAAGAAAATGAACAAGAAGAGAGACTACAGCAATGGCAACTAGAAAAAGAAAGGAAACAAGAAGTACAAATGGAAAAGCTTAGTAAATTTCAAAGTGAATTAAATACCTTAAACGATGATTTACTGTCTTTTACACGTGGAGGATATATTAGCCATGGACCTAATCAGCCTCAGACAATGGAAATCCCCTTCCAGACCCCGCAGCTAAACCCTAATACAGACATCTTTAGT
>NW_013667839.1:198342-200592 GCF_000517525.1 Limulus polyphemus | reverse complement strand
CTTGCCAGTCACAGGACGACTTTGTTGTTCCATACCAATCACAGAGTGCTTATGTTGTTCCTTTCCAGTCACAGGACGACTATGTTGTTCCATACCAATCATAGAGTGTCTATATTTCCCATGCCAATCACAGGACGACTATGTTGTTCCATACCAATCATAGAGTGTCTATATTGTCCCATGCCAATCACAGGACGACTATATTGTTCCATACCAATCATAGAGTGTGTATGTTGTTCCTTGCCAGTCACAGGACGACTTTGTCGTTCCATACCAATCATAGAGTGTCTTTGTTGTTCCTTGCCAGTCACAGGACGACTATGTTCTTCCATACCAATCACAGAGCGTCTATGTTGTCCCTTGCCATCCACAGGACGACTATATTGTTCCATGTTAATCGTGTAGTAAAGTTTACATTGGTGATACATGAAGAAGTTTAAACACAAGAATAATAAAACACAGAAGGGACAATGAAAACGGAAATAAAAACATAATTAATTCTCTTCACACCCTATGAACTATGATCAGCCAACATGATATATAAAACTGAAAACGAATAACTGCTGAAAGCTGTATTATTAAAAGTGTAACAACTTTTTATAGATGACTTAGGCAGAGTCTTCACGATGAACATAGGTGAAACGAGCAGTCCATCTGTGCTATTTTTGTAGATTAGTCATCTAAGACTTTCTCCACAAAGCAGTTGATGCCTACTTCACCTCTGTTTGTTCATATACAGAACTTTAACACCGTTTCAACTTAAAATGTTTCTTAACCACGTTTGTCCTTAAGGAAATTTCACAATCATGTATCACCTGGGCTGTGTAGGAAAATTTCTTCTTAAGCTTGACAGAGTAGGACTACATGAAGGTGTCGAAATTAAACTCCTCGTTTTTGTGTTGATATTTTATTCCTTCTGTACGTGCATTAATATTGACACCTGTACAGTTGGTAACATTATTTTATACTTGTTATAACTAAACTTTTCAGAAATAAATATGTATTCAAAGACTTTTAGTTCACTGGTAATATCACCTTTTCATGCATCTTGCAATTGTGCGGTGTATTAAGTTGTCTTTTTATTCTTTATTCCAAACTGGCAATAAGGAGTGAGAAATTACTCAACATTTTAAATAATTAAAGTATTTTGAAACCAGTATATATGTGGTTAACGTACAAATCAAACTTATTAAAATTTATGGAATCTCTATTTTTACTATAAGTAATAAAAATGTATGAAATTAAAAAATTACCATAATAATAATAAGAATTTTTCTTGTGCTGCCCTAGTGGCGAATTTCAGTGTTACTTTCATCAAACTGAACTTAATAAGAATGAAAAATATTTGGGAGTCAGAACATTTCATGTTGGTTATTTCGCGTTCCTCATTAAAATATATTTTTATATATTAATAAGTTTGAAAAATAATGGAGATGTAATAAATTACGTTATAAAGGAGTGTTAGATAAGACGACCACCTTAACTTTAAATGTGGTTTTCATTGAGTTAAGGCGAATGTTATGAGAAAGGAAAATATTTTAAAATGAACCTTTTGTTATTATAAATATTTGACATGGATCTCTTTTAAATATTGAAAAAGAATAATTCTTGTGGTTGTAGCTGTTTTACTTACAAGCTTGGATAAAACGGATGGCCCGTTATAAAAAGATCAGTGAAGTGAAATATGTGTTATCTACGGTGTATTCGGCTGGCTGTAATTCTTTATTGCTTTAAATCAATAAAGTGAAAATCCCTGAATATATCTCCTTTGTAACCATAAACAAACCAAAGTGCTTAGCTTAAATCAAAGTTGTTAAAAAAGAAATAATGACATGTTCTAGTATATTCTCCTTTCCTTTCACTCATGACTTCTTAGAATTTACACCACACTCATACGTCGGTGTGTTTATGCACGGGTTCCTTGAATAATAGTTACGTACAATTCACTTAGATGGCAGCACGTTATACAGTTCTACCGAAAGGGCCATCGTGACTTTGTATGTTGTTTCTGTTGAGCTATGCAATACAAGCAACAAAATTCGTGATTAATTATTGCCTTTGCTTGATTGTCATAAAATTGTTCCATACCTGAGTTCTAGAGCAGCTACCAGTGCTCTATAGTTGTGCCTGTCGTTTGCTGGCAACTGTCCAAATATTTCCAGTGGTTGTCTCTTCAGGCTCGTTGCGAGGTACACTGCTTTCTACTCCTCTGTCCATCCATTCATTTCTGCCAGTATCTCAAATTGTGCT
>NW_013667839.1:193744-197379 GCF_000517525.1 Limulus polyphemus | reverse complement strand
ACAGTGCCAGCAAAGTCCCTGAAACCTCTCTAAAAAGCTGACCTTTTCTAGGCCTTGAGTCCTGATGACTGTACCAACCTTGTTACCTCTGTGCTGGACCTAACGTAGGATTCAAATTCAAGAACTCTGGCCATTGCATTTTGTATAGTAGGGGGGTGTGCTTGCTTCACTTGTATCTTTAGTAGTGGACTGTCCAAGGCATCTACAAACTGATCCCTCAGCAACAACTTGAGGACATCGGGTGGCACAGTTGGGTAGGCCTTGTGTGCCATACTTTCCAAATCCTGTGCCAGCTCTTGCATGCTCTTTCCTTTAGCACGGTCTCTCATCCTAAACCTAGCCCTGTAGACTTCGAACTGATTTTGAGTTCCATACCTGAGTTCTAGAGCAGCTACTAGTGGTTGTCCCTTCAGGCTCGTTGCCAGGTACACTGCTCCTCTGTCCATCCATTCATTTCTGCCAGTAGCTCAAATTGTGCTCTATATGCTTCTCATGGTGCCTTCCCATCGAATTCCTGTGGCTTCCTTCGTACTAGATAACCCCTATTGCTAACACTCGTGTCTGAAATGTGACTTCTGGCAGGACTGAAGATGTCTGCATTAGGGTTTAGCTGCGGGGTCTTCGAAGGGGCTTCCTGTTGTCTGGGGCTGATTAGGACCATGGCTAATATATCCTCCTTGTGTAAAAGACAGTAAATCGTCCTTTAATGTATTTAATTCACTTTGAAATTTACTCATCTTTTCCATTTGTGAATGCTGGCTTTCTTTCAACTGCTGTAGACTTTTTTCTTGTTTATTTTCTTTCTCCTCCAACCACTGCTGTAGTCTCTCTTCTTGTTTATTTTCTCGTTCTTCTTGTTTCTTTTCTTTTTCCTCAACAAACTGCTGTAATCTCTTCTGTTTATTTTGCTGTTTGAGCTGCCACTGTTGCAGGTTTTCTTGCCACTGCTGTTGTCTCTCTTCTTGTTTCTTTTCTTTTTCCACCAACAACTGCTGTAATCTCTCTTGTTTATTTTGCTGTTCGAGCTGCCACTGTTGCAGGTTTTCTTGCCACTGCTGTTGTCTCTCTTCATGTTTCTTTTCTCGTTCTTTTCGTTTCTTTTCTTTTTTCTCCAACAACTGCTGTACTCTCTCTTCTTGTTTCTTTTGCTGTTCTTGTATTTCTGCCATCAAATTTGCTAAGCTGTAGTTTGATTTGCCACTTCTCGTTTCCATCTTCTTTTTTAGTTTTAGTTTTTATTTTCCATCCCACTTCTGACACCAATTTGTTACGTATCTGCTTGTTTGATAATTTCCGGTACAAATTATTTCCAAGTGACTTCAGCGATATAAGTCCCTTCTTGATTAAAACTAGTTTATTCTTTCTCGTTACAAACTTTGTAATACACTTAATTTCCACAGTCACTTTAAACTTAACAACCTTTTTAACACACGTTATAAATCACAGTGATTCACCCACTTTACTTACGGTGCCAACTGTTTGCTTGACTCAATTATTTCTATCTTCAATCTATCTGCCTATCTCTGCAATTCTATCTTTTTCTCTGGCTTTATTTGCCGGGCTTATATACTAAAAAAAAGAGGACGCCTGGAACAAACTAGAGTTGCTAGGAAAATTCATGATCCTTCTAGAAACTCCAGCGCGCATGCTGCCAGCATCGCGTGATTTCCGCTGTCGTAACAATATATAAGTGACCAAGCGAGCGCAATTCAAGTGCAGTTCAGTCAGAAAATTTCCGGCATGTGAGTGTTTAGTCGTTAACGGGTGATATTTTAAAGTGAGTTTCATAGTTTAATACAGATAAAGAGAATAATTTGTTTTGTCAAAGGATGTTCTAAAGTAATTGTACACGTCTGTGTGGACTTTGACGAAAAGGAAACAATTATTTAAAGTTCGAGATACAACTGGGTAGTGTAAGCGAATTATTCACTAATTTGTATTGTGAGAAAGCAGATAAAGAAAAATAATTCGCCTTGTCAATTGGATTCTAAAGTAATTGAATCAGTCTGTGTGGACTTTTTAATAGAAAAGAGAATTACTTAGAGTTTTAGATAAAACTGTGATATCCTATAGTGTAAAGAATTTTTGTATATAGTTTGAATTGTTTTAAATATATTGTTACGACAGAGGAAGTCACGTGACGCTAGTAACATGTCAAGATTCTAGAAGGATCATGTCTGTTCCTGGCAACTCTAGTCTTCTCTTTTGTATATGTAAGACCGGCAAGAAGTGACGGGATAGATAATTGCAGACAGGCAGAGATAGAGACGGACAATTGAGTCAAGCGTGGTAGTGACCTTAAGTAAAGTGCGTGAATCGTTGTGAATTATAGCGTGTGTTTAAGTTAAAGTGACTGTGTAAATTAAATGTATTGCAAAGTTGTATTGAGGAAGAATAAACTAGTTTTATTTAAGAAAGGACTTGTATCGCTGAAGTCTTTCGGAAATAATTTCTACGGAAAATTAACAAACGACCAGAGATGTAACAATATATATATATCATTTTAAAACAAGTGGATTGTGTGGTGTTCGTTTATTGTTGACATTTATCGCCAACAAGTCACAGACACCTATTGTAGAAAAATCCTCTGCCCACTCATATTTAAATCCCTGACATTTGGCAAGCCAGCCAGGATTATACATTGGTAAACGGAGGTGAAAGAAGACATGAACGATAGTGGAAATAAGTATGCTTATATACGAACAACTGTAGTAGTGGTAGAAATGGTGTAGAGATTACAATCACAGTATATAATCATGTCAGCCGATAAATGGATAGAAAGAGGTGAGCATCTTTGGCTCAAAGACAGTGAACTAAGAGAGTTTGTTAAACAACAACAAGAACTAGTAAGAGAAGAGTGGCAACAGAAGAGAGGGGGAGAAGAGACAGAGAAGAGAGGAAGAACGACTAAAAGGAGAGAGAGGAGAGACTAGAAATATGGAGAATAAGAGCACAAACAGAAAGATGAAGGACCCAAGAATGACAATGGGGTCAGGGCCAGCCAACCCAAGCTGCCCAAATCTGATGAAGAGAAAGATGACATGGATGCTTTCCTCAAAATATACGAAAGATTCGCCCAAAGTCAGAACTGGGACAAAGGCCACTGTCTCAGCCCACTTCTCATAGGAATGACGTCAGAAGATGCTATGGACTATGACAAATTAAAAGTGGCCTTGCTGAAATGATATGAACTTACGAAAGAAGACTTTTGTTGGGAGTTCAGAGAAGGAGCATTGAACCAGACCTGTCAAAGCAGTTCTACTGGTGAAGCTAAACACACCAAAGGCAATAAAAAGTACTTATTTAACAAGAAGGTCAAGGATTGATATTTTGAGGTTGGACAGAAGATCTTAGTTCTGCTACCCACAGGCAACAGTGTGTTAGTTGTGACAAAGTTTTTTATGTAACTCTGTACGAGTTATATGTTGTGTTTACAATTACACTGTTGTCTAGAGTTTACTAATATTGTTGACGTCACGTTACTCGAATCTTCGGTATTTTTCTGAGTATAGTTAAATCATCGGTGCGCGTAGTTTGTAGAAAATTCCAGGCTTCACTGAACAAGGTATACACAACGTGGTCACAAGTAAATAGACACCACTATTTCAGAAAAAAGGAAAATTTTCAGTCATATT
>NW_013667839.1:192042-192830 GCF_000517525.1 Limulus polyphemus | reverse complement strand
AAACATCCCAGTCATCTTGGCGGCTATTACAAAACTTTGCCAATTCCTATTCAAGTGTCCAATTGTACTTTTCTACCATCCCATCAGACCGTGGGTAAAGTGGTGTTGTCCTGGTCTTTCGTATGCCAAACTACTTGCAGCATTCATGGAACACAGCTGATTCAAAGTTACGGCCTTGATCTGAATGTAGTTCGTATGGCATACCAAATGTAAGAAGAAATGACTAATATCCAAAGCTACAGTTGTAACTTTCTGATTTTGGTATTGCATATGCCTCAGGCCACTTGGTGAAATAATCCATCACCACACAAATGTACCTGTTTCCAGCACGGGTTTGGGGCAAAGGACCAGCAATGTCAACGGCTACTCATTGGTGTGCCAACTTCATATAACTTCATTGGAGCACGTCCCTTATGCGTGGGTCCCCTTTTAGCACAACATGTACTACATGTCCTGCACCATTCTTCCACATCTTGCCTCATACTTATCCAGTAAAATCTCTGTCGTAGGTGACTCAATGTCTTCTTAACTCCAAGATGTTCTCTTGTTAAAATTTCATGGGATTGACGCAGCACAACTTCCCGTAACTTTATCGGTATAACTGTTTGCCAGGTCATCACTTTCCCATCTCCGGACAAGAATACCATCTTTAAGCTTCAACTGGTCCCATTATGCCCAATAGTTCTTTGTCACTTTCTTTGGCCTCAAATCTTGGTCTTTCTCCTGCTCTGCTTTAATATGTATACATGGTTCCACTTCACCATCATTACCTCCTTCAGTCACTTTGA
>NW_013667839.1:190076-191068 GCF_000517525.1 Limulus polyphemus | reverse complement strand
TCTGTGCAGCCGAGGTCATGATCTCTTTTCGAAAAGACGTCTGCATAATTCGCCAAAAGTTCCCTAACATGAAGAGCCAGTGATGATGACAAATGGACTATACACTTCTTATAGAGGCCAGTTAAATGTTCTGGGAAAGGATGTCCTTTCTTTATGGTCGTATTTCTTGGCTTAACACTGGCTCACACCCAACAATGCCCCTTCCTTAAGTGTCTGCTCATATTTAGAGAAATTAGTCACTGTTATGGGTACTACTTGATGACCTGCCACAAGTGACTTTCCAATCTTCACATCCGCTGGCCTGGATGGGTCTTCCACTGCTTCCACAAGCATCGAGCTTCCTTGGGGATGTTCTTTTATTTTACCCCAAATTATCTTCTCTGACATAGGGGGTATTGTAGTTGACTTAAGTGCTGTGACGTGCAAACCAACAGATGCAGCAACACTTACCGGAATTTGGCCTTTGTTGTTCCCAATTGTCATTTTATCGAATTTAACTACACACTTCCTCGGTAGTAAATAGTCTTCAATGTCAGCCAAGTATACTTTGTGTCTGTCCTTCATGCCCATGAGCTCAATAGTTACCCACAACTTTGCATAATGTCCTGTCACACAACAGAGCTTCTGTGTGGTTTCTGGTATTCCCTTGTGATCCAGCACCTTGATATTCACAAGGGTTTGCTGATATGCAGAATGCATGACAAAGTTGCACTTTTAGCCATCCAGCTTTCCTGTCACATAGACACTATGTGTGGTTGGCATTATATGCTTAGCTGTTGGGACTTTCACAATGGGGGTTGGTGGGCATCCCTCAGCACCAACCACTACTGGTGTCCCCGAGGCTGCTCTACTGGTAGTATTATTCTTACACTGGCACCTCATATGTCCTTGCTCTCCACAGTTCCAACAACCTTTCTGGGTAGCAGCCTTTCATGCTTTCTTGTGCCCAGGTTTGTTACAGTGCCAGCAAAGTCCCTCAAACTTCTCTGAAA
>NW_013667839.1:163343-190066 GCF_000517525.1 Limulus polyphemus | reverse complement strand
GAGTCCCATTCCTGAGTTCTAGTGCAGCTACCAGTGCTCTATAGTTGTGCCTGTCATCTGCTGACAACTGTTCAAGTATTTCTAGTGGTTGTCCCTTCAGGCTCATTGCGAGGTACACTGCTTTTTGCTCCTCTGTCCATCCATTCATTTCTGCCAGTAGCTCAAATTGTGCTCTATATCCTTCCCATGGTGCCTTCCCATCGAATTCCTGTGGCTTCCTTCATACTAGATCACCCCTATTGCTGACACTCGTGTCTGGAATGTGACTTCTGGCAGGACTGAAGATGCCTGCATTAGGGTTTAGCTGCGGGGTCTGGAAGGGGCTTCCTGTTATCTGGGGCTGATTAGGTCCATGGTTAATATATCTCACTGTGTAAAGGACAGTGAATCGTTATTTAATGTATTTAATTCACTTTGAAATTTACTAATTTTCTCCATTTGTGTATGCTGGCTTTCTTACAATTGTTGGAGACTTTCTTCTTGTTTCTTTTCTCGTTCTTCTTGTTTATTTTCTGTCTCCTCCAACCACTGCTGTAGTCTCTCTTCTTATTTATTTTCTTTCTCCTCCAACCACTGCTGTAGCCTTTCTTCTTGTTTCTTTTTTCTTCTTCCAACAACTGCTGTAATCTCTCTTCTTGTTTCTTTTCTTTTTCCTCCAATAACTGCTGTAGTCTCTCTTGTTTATTTTGCTGTTCGAGCTGCCACTGTTGCAGGTTTTTCTTGCCACTGCTGTCTCTCTTCTTGTTTCTGTTCTCGTTCTTCTTGTTTCTTTTGCTGTTCTTGTATTGCTGCCATCAGATCTGCTAAGCTGTAGTTTGATTTGCCACTTCTCGTTTCAATCTCTTTTCTATCCCATTTCTGACACCAATTTGTTGTGTATTTGGTCATCTGTTAATTTCCGGTTTAAATTCTTTTCGAGGAACTTCAGTGATACAAGTCCTTTCTTAAATAAAACTTGTTCATTCTTTTTCAATACAACTTTGCAATACACAGTATAATCATTCTTCCCCACAGTTTAAAAGTCGTAATGTCTCCTAATACAGTTGTATCTAGTTAGTGTTTACATCAGAACTGTAGGACTTAAGTGAGTGATATTTAGTACACTGTAACCGTTTGTATGTTAAATTTCATATAAAGTTACTTGAGGGCTATAAGCACTAGCTGTCCCTTATTCAGAAGAGATGGACTACAGTGAAGGCTGCTAGTCAACACCACCACTGTCCACGCTTGGGATACTCTAATAAAATAGTGGGATCGACTGTCACATTATAACAACCCCATGGCTGAAGGGTCAAGCAGGGTTGGTGATGGAATTTAGACCTGTTTCCATAAGGGTGTGAGTTAAGTACCCTAACCACCAGGCCATGCTTTAATACTATGGTATTTTCGTCAGATAATCTTTTGCCAACATGTAATAGATTTACAGTAAACAAATGTATCTTTCTGGGTTGAAAAATTGCAGACCATTATTATACCTAAAAATGATTTTTACACAAACTAAAAGTATGTGTTAAGTATCGTATTAAAAAGTTTTGTTTTATCATTAATTTTAAATGATCAAAGTTTTTCTGAAAATATGTAAGAATTTAACACCAGCTTTAATATAAAAGAAACCAGAACATTCAGATTTCTATTGAAATGGGTGTTGGGAAACCATTGTCCTTGTACACTAGATGGATTATGTAAAGCTACAGGAAGGAGTGTTGAGCTTATGACATCCTTACAACTAAGCTTTTGCAATTGAAACTATGCTGCTTGGCCATTGTTAAGATACACAGACATCAAAAACAGTATGACTGGATGAAACAAGGATTCAAAACTGCATTTATCCTCTATATTATTCATTCTATTGATGATGCTTCAAGATGGCTTGAATGGGTA
Organism: Limulus polyphemus; assembly: GCF_000517525.1. NCBI lineage: Eukaryota > Metazoa > Arthropoda > Merostomata > Xiphosura > Limulidae > Limulus > Limulus polyphemus. The sequence goes on along the minus strand of NW_013667839.1, from coordinate 188,185 downwards.
ATGAAGAAAAACTTTAATATAAATTTAACATAACAGCAAATGTAAAACGTATCGACAAGGTTTTGTCATCATCAGGTACCATTATTAGTCTCAAAGTGGGTTCCTAGTCATCGGAAAAGTACTCATTAATATCGAACTGATAAAACATCAAATTTCCCTAGTCTACAAAGTACGTAATAATAATAATAATAATGAATGTGTAAACCGACTAAAATTACCTAGAAAACGAAGTAATAATATCTAACTTACAATAAATTTAAATTAATTTAGACTACAAAGGACACATAAGTACCTAACTTACTAAAGTTCGCGCACTGATGACCTGAAATCCTTAATTTTCCCATGTGTCAAGAAGGAAAAACCACACAAAGGGCATCTGAGCTGCTCCTACCATGGGCATCACAAACAGGTGCAAAGTGTACAAGTCGAAAACTTACCACTGGGAGATCTGGAAGCAATAGAATAAAAGGAAGAGAAGTACAAACCTCCATCAAAGTGAATGACGTGAAGGTCTGGCAACAGGAGCAGGAAAAAGAAAACTAGCAAAATCACTCTCGTCTAGAACATACAGAAAATATTAACATGCATCAACCAGAGTACCAAGCTTTAAAAAAAAAAAGGACGTAGAAGGTGAAATCTCCTGAAGAGGTATATAGTGTGACAGACCAAAAGAAGAGAGTTTAAACTGTCTTCTCCCTGACTGCATTCTTCCTCACAATAGCAGATATAATAAATAAACTTAGTATTCCGAAGATTGTTTAATTTCGAAGTCTAAGTTCAATGGAGATCCAGCTGAATCTACACTTTGATCAACGTGTTATTGGGTTATACTAGTTTCAGAGAATTCCACTCCTCATAAGTAACCGTGAACACAAGTTAATCAAAGAAAGATAAGCTGGCCCTATATCATAGTGAAAAGTATCAAACATACTGTTGGTGTGAACGTGTAGTAGGTGCAACGAGTGGAATTCACACATTGATCAAATTGTAAATTGAACTGGACCTCCCTTGAACTTCGACTACGAAATTAAACAATTTTCGGAATACTAAGTTTATTTATGATATCTGTTATTGTGCGGCTATATAATGTGAAGAACTGAATAGTGCCAATGACACATTTTCTTTACTTCAACTATTCAGTGTATAGGTTTTTTCTCATAGTGACTACAGAGCATGTTCACACCAACAGTATGTTTCTTCTTGTCAGCAGCATTGTCAGGTTGAAAAGGAGAAGAAATCATTGGCCGAACATATGAATATAGTACCTGCGAATTAAGATCTGTATCTCCTCTGCAGATAAAGTTGAACCCGATTCCTAGGAAGTCTTATCAGTAGCTTGTCGACTGTAACGGGAACTACTGTAGTCAATACATTGAATCGCGAATTCATACGAAATTCTCGTATAATTCGGTAACAAGAAACAAACAACAAAAACGTTGAAACGATTGAATGCAAACACAGTAAGAGAAAACTGTTGAAAAGATATTGAATCGCAAATAAACACAATCATAAACTGTAGCAACATGCGAAAAGACACACGCCTAAATGAAGCTGTGTCAATCGAGAAAGTGAGGATTGAGCAGGAATAGCAGAGGGAGCTAGTTGTACTAATATAGTGGCGCAATACTATTGGTGGAAAGTAGTCACATGATACTTACATATTCAAAAATGGCGCGAAATTGTTGGGGTATATAGACTGGTGCGCTGAGAATAAAAATTATTTAGCAATGCATCCTTGAAGATTACCAGATGTGTCGTTTCACTCGTAGAATTCTCCAAGACACACAAACAACAACTACTAGAGACCATTGTTTCTTCTTCCAACAATTCTTGCAAATCCAAACCGGCACATTCGGCCTTTGCATAATTCTATGGTACTTGTACCAAATGATATAGATTCGATGACGAGGAACCCACTTTGAGACTAATAATGGCTGGAGACGGCTTGAGTGGGTAATGAAGAAAAACTTTAATATAAGTTTAACATAACAGCAAATGTACAACGTTTCGACAAGGTTTTGTCATCATCAGGTTGATGTTGACATTCGTTTGTTCAATGAAGCTTTCACTCTTAATTTTGCCTATCTCAGGTATGATAAGTTTATCACAGTTTGAGATGTAATGGCGTTGCTAGTTGGTTATTCAGCTTTGGTTTTAAGTTACGAATTAGGAGCGCTTCCTTTTTCCTTAGTGTCCATTCGTCTTTTGCCGAGTCTATTATTTTGAACTGCTCAATGTTACATTTCTCGTTACAGTCTTTGCTTAGATTATTGTATATTCCAGACTTCATGGAAGGGCTGTTTCGTGCATGCTCCTTAATTCTGGTAGCTAGAATTCGGGTCGTTGACCGAATATAATCATGCCAAGAGTATGGTCACTTGTATACCACCAGCAATTTTTTGGAAGGAGGTATTTTGTCTTTAAAGAGGAAAATGTTGCGTTTTGAAGATCACTCTTAGGCTGACTTAGGGATATGTTGATTGCAGAATGTTTTCGATTTTTCTTATTAGTTTAATGCCATGAGAACCAGTGAAGGGTAATACCAAGGTGATTGGACATTTGGGAACCTTTAAGTCTGGAATATTGTGGTTCTAAACTTCATTGATATGTTCAAAAGTAAATTTGTTGATGAATGCTACAGGGAAGGCATTTTTTAATATTGATAACTTCATCATGAAACTACAATAAGAGCTAGTATGTTAGTATGCTCAATGAATTAAAATACTTATTAAATTAATTTTTGTAACAATCGGGTATGAATGTGCTGAAATGACAGTACAGGCCAGAAAATGTTTGTTTGTGGTGATATTTGGTTTTGAGATTGTTACCTCTAGATCTAAGAAAGGCAATTTAGATTATTTTTGTTCTTCAACTGTAAACTTAATCTTACTGTGTTTAGAATTTAAATAATCTTGAAACTTTTTGACATGGCTCTGAATACAATAAAAGTGTCATCAATGCATCTCTTATAAACTAAAGGCTTCAATTTGGACAGACATTACCGTAACCAATTAGTTTGTGATAAGAGAAAAACAAATTAGCTAATATGAGAGCATGGCTACACCGTCAACTTGATCATGTCTTATTATTAAACACAAAGTGAGATTCTTTGGTCATGATTTTTAGTTAAGACATTAACTTTAGTGACATCATGAAATAATAAATCACTGCTTAATTTTTTCACTTCATCGAGCGGAATGTTAGTGTATAGGGACTCAACTTCATAACTGGTGATATATACAGATTGATCAAACTTCAGGGATTTGACAAAATTGGAGAAATCAAAGGAGTCTTTGACAGTAAAGTAATTCTTGGTAAAACGAAGTAACAACTTACTTGAAAAGCTAATTAATTTATAACTGTGCATTTCTATGTTAGATACAATAGGTCTGATCAGTACATCTGTTTTATGTAGCTTAGGCAGACCATAAAGAATAACATTATGTGATCCATCAGGTCTAATCTGGTTATATACTTCAGAAATGACATTCTCTTTCTTTAATTTTAATAGTAGTCTTTGAAGTTTATTCTCTCTCTGTTGAGTGGGGTTTTTGTCCAACATTTTAAACTTGCTGGAGTTATTTAAGATATCATAGACTTTATCAAGATAGTCTTGTTTATTGAGAATGACAACTCTATTTCTTTTGTCCAGATTTGATAGCACTAAATTATCTAAACTTTTTAAATTACTTAAGTCTACTGCTTCATCGTTTGACAGATTACTAATATATTTTTTAAATTGATAAGCATGGAAACCAATTCAGCAACAAAATTTAATATTTCATTAGAAATGCTTTATTTCTCTTCCAAAGATAAAGAGCATAGTTATCTTGTAAGCATTATGAACCTAAATATATGTGAAAATAGAAGTGAGGAAAATACACCACCTGTATGTGAGAATGAGTTTGCACTATGAAATTTTATTAATATCAAGGTAACTGTTACACAAAATATACAGAAATAACTTAAATGCACATACTAATAAGCTGCTTATCTTACAACATAAGAGAAGGTGAAATATGTCATGGTTTGAATATCCTCACACCTGAGTATCCATTATGAAATAACAAAGAAAGGTTAATTTCACGTTACAGCTATCTTGATAGTGTATCAGGATGGATGGAAAAAATTTGCCTGAATAATCATTATTTGTTTAAGCTATAACTAAACTGACTGAAAAGTTTCAGTAATGTCCATCACTTCAGTTCATTAAGTTCTACAATTTCAATCTGGTCCTGCATATGGAGACCAGTAGGAATAGTCTTTCTGCAGAAGATGATTAACATTCCAATAAAGATTTTAGTAGGAACTTCAAAGGAGAAATTTATCACTGCTAAAATCTCAATGTGAACCAATGCACATTCATACCATGAAACTATATGTTTGCAGTTCTGCTTTGTTTTATACTACATTACAATATTTAAGTCTTACTGGCTATATTATAAATTACACAAAATGCAGATGAAAGAATATGCAAACTTTCTTCTCTATCACTTTATATAATAGTCATATTTCAAATGTTTTGAGCAGTTTTAGATTCCTACAGTAAGTGATATATTTTTTTTTATTTACAAAAACATACATTACACAAGGAAATATAAAATCTGAAACCTTAATTTTTACTGGCTTTTCATACAATTTCCAATTATTGAGCAATTTATTTCTTCTCTAAAGCAACTGGATGTTTTCTACAAAAGTACCAATCAGATAGGAAAGCTGTAAACATCATCTTTCATGGCTTGTCATTAAGCTGGTGTAATTTTCTGTTCTTTACATAATCTACAGCATCATGCAAGAGAGCAAGTGGTAGTTTCTGTTGAACAATACTTGCTCAGATTTGTAAATCTCTCTGCTTGAATATTAATATTTTACCAGATGAATCCTTGTTGACAACAGTTATACACAAAATGTAATTATTTACCAGATACTTTATTCCAACAATCAGAGAACACACAGGAAATTCATCCAAAACATGGACTGAAGGTCCAGTACTGACTTTTGCAGAAGACATTAATTGATGCTTCTGTTATGATGTATACATTTCTCTATTTGTAAAGAAAAAATTAATAGTTAACAATCAAACTCTACATCACATTTTCCAACAACTTCTGGTTTCTGTGTTAAACAAAGTGACAATGCTTTTGAAGCTGATACAAGTAGGTGACAATCTCTTATTTACAGTTTAAATAACTTTTGAAATGAAGTCTTATTTACAATCAACAACTTTAAATGGCTATTTCTCTAGAAGATGAGTGGTTCTTTCAAACAGCCTCTTAGCTAGATGGATGGCATCATCAAGTAAAAAGTTGAATATGGCACTAGATATCTGTATTTTGACTGTGACTTCATCTTCATCATAACAGACCCACTCTTGCTCCTCCTCCTTCAGCTCCTGTATTAAGATGGTGTCAACAAAGTCTCTTTTTTTACGTACCAGTTTTTTGAAGCCACAACGAGAAGAAATATTGGATTTATTGCAAGGTTTAAATCCTAGTTTTTGAGCTACACAGTTTTCAACAGTTGTGGTGAATTGGCTGGCACAGGATGGTAAAGGAGGTTTAGGTGTTAATTGTTGCCTCCGAACCCACAAAGGTAGAACTTCTTGACATCCAATACTAAAAACACAATAACAACACAACCATGTTAACTTTAGGGATATGATAATATATACCCAAAAGAGTTGAAGACATTTCTATGAAAGAAACTTCTTACTTTACATACTTAAGTACACAGTAGTGTATTTTTAAAAACTACACAGAAGGCAAATGCTTCAAAGTAAACACTACATTTACAATAGTAATATAATATTTTCTTTTTTGAAAATCAGAGAACACACAGGCAATGTATCCAAAAAGCGAACTAAAGATTTGGTAATAACTTTTGCAAAAGACATTAATCAATGCTCTAAGTCTCACTTTCTAGATTATATCTTTACAAAGTGAGATTTAAAACTGTACTGTTACAGTGAATTTTATGTGTCTATTAATGTGGTTGTGATGGTGGCATTTACATGACTGTTACTGTAGTTGTGAGGGCAGATTTTACATTTCTGTTACTGTGGTTGTCAGGGCAGATTTTACATTTCTGTTACTATAGTTGTGATAGTGGATTTTACATGGCTATTACTGTAATTGTGATGGTGGATTTTACATGGCTATTACTGTAATTGTGATGGTGGATGTTACATGGCTGTTACTGTAATTGTGATGGTGGATTTTACGTGGCTATTACTATAGTTGTGATGGTAGATTTTACATGGCTATTACTGTAGTTGTGATGGTGAACTTTTATGTGACTGTTACTTAAAATGACTAATATATCTGTAACTAGATTTAAACAAAGTACACATTAACACCCACGCTTTACAATTACCAGTATTACATTAACTAGATTTGAACAAAGTACACATCCAGTAACACACAAGCTTTATAATCACTAGTATTACACTAACTAGATTTGAACAAAGTACACATCCAGTAACAAACACACTTTATAATCACTAGTATTTCTCCAATTATATTTAAACAAAGTACACATCCAGTAACACACAAGCTTTATAATCACAAGTATTACACTAACTAGATTTAAACAAAGTACACATCGAGTAACACCCACACTTTATAATCACTAATATTACACTAACTAGATTTGAACAAAGTACACATCCAGTAACACACAAGCTTTATAATCACTAGTATTACTCTTAACTAGATTTAAACAAAGTACACATCCAGTAACACACACACTTTATAATCACTAGTATTTCTCCAATTATATATAAACAAAGTACACATCCAGTAACACACAAGCTTTATAATCACTAGTATTACTCTTAACTAGATTTAAACAAAATACACATCCAGTAACACACAAGCTTTATAATCACTAGTATTACACTAACTAGATTTGAACAAAGTACACATCGAGTAACACAGAAGCTTTACAATCACTAGTATTACACTAACTAGATTTGAACAAAGTACACATCGAGTAACACCCACGCTTTATAATCACTAGTATTACTCTTAACTATATTTAAACAAAGTACACATCGAGTAACACAAAAGCTTTATAATCATTAGTATTACTCTTAACTAGATTTAAACAAAGTACACATCCAGTAACATACAGGCTTTATAATCACTAGTATTTCTCCAATTATATTTAAACAAACTACACATCCAGTAACACCCAAGCTTTACAATCACTAATAGTTCTCTAGCTAGATTTAAATAAGGTGTACAAAATAATGAAATACCCAGAGCTTTAAAATCATCAGCAATATACAAATTTATTACTTACTGGTACAAATCTGCTGTTATTTCTTTAATCAAGTTGAAAATAAAAGTTCTGAAGCTCTGTTGACTCAGTATTGTGACCTCTCTGTTATTACTTTCTTCTTGAAAAAACTGATCATTACAATGAATGTCCCAAAGATTGTGACCCAAGACTAGTTTATCAAAAACATCAACTGCTGTCTTATCTGTTATCTCTTTTAATTCTTCATAACTCTGAGGGACAAAAGAGAATGCCTTGGGCTGAGCAGCCTTCTGAAGGTCAACTTTTGACCTAGGGGTAGTAGACTGGGGTGGGGTGTATGGTGGTGGTGGTTTGTTAGGAATTTGCCTGTAGAAATACTGTTGATACTGCTCAAGTAACAGCTGCTGTTGCAAGAGTAATTGGTCATCTTGTCTACCCTTACTGGACAATCCTAGGTCATCTTCAAACCACTCTTGATCATCAAACAGTTCAGTCTGTTGATCCTAAAATCAGAGAAACCAATTTATTCAATAAAAACACTTAATTATTTCCATATATATTTAATGTTTAAGAAGTAAATGGAGTCACAAAATATAGCAATAACATATTATGTGGAGGTAGGAAGTGTGTATGATGTCAGAAAGTAAACTTGTAATGGATTCACACTGAAGTCCTTACATTGCCCAATCAATTCGTCCTCAATCATACATAGATAATATTTTAATATTTAGTAATTTGGTAGGACATAACTCAAAATTCATTTCTATGGTGCTTAGAAACATCATGGTAAACAAGATAGGTCAATTTGTTAATGTAGTTAGTGCAAGATCTAAGGAGTATGATTTGTCATAAACAACTGTTCTTGGGACCCCCTGATAAATTCAGTATGTGTGAAATACTAAGCAATAGTTTTGGCTGACTTAAAATGTGTTTTCCTGTACAAAATCAGGCAGCATAATAGGTGAGAAACAGTGGTTACCTTCTCTCACAACCACAGTTCTAGGTAGGAAAGCTTTAACTAGGTATAAGGAAAAGATAATGTGTTATGTATTTATAGCCATGTAAAGTAAAATCAACTTTCAATGAAATATAATCAACTTCTTAAATAGATAATGGAAATTTGCAGCATTTAATACTGCATATCTGTCTAGGTTCTGGTGCAAAATACCCAGCCGGTATTGTTGTAAGCTTGTGAAACAAAAATATGAATAGTAATAATAATAAAATAATACTAAAATAAAAAGTCACAATTTCAGCAAAGTACACAAATCAGTAGAATAAATCACCACTCACAAGAGTAGAGAAATCTATTATGGTAATCATCAACCATTAGAAAACTCACTGAAAATTGTGTAGAGACAAAATACAACAGCAAACTTAAGAAACAATTAAGAACAGCACTCTAGAAATGTAGAATATTGACCATGGCAGTTTTCAATCAATGTGCTATATGTTACACAGATTGTTTTCCAATTAATGAGCATTAGTACAAACCAGATTTTTTCAATGGTGGAAATTGAAAGACTTAAGAGAAATTCTTCAGGGTAAAAAATTAAGGAACTTGAATTAATTTTAAAACTGCCATATGATATACTTAATACTGTATTCATTACTGTTGTCCACATTTCAGTAAAATATTCGTAGCAATATTTTCTGTATCAGCTCGTAAAAGTATATTCAATAATAATAAGGCTGGAGACACTGTTATAAATATACACACTGTTTAATAAAATGAAGCATTTCTGACTAGTATAAATAGAGTATTTGTGATCACTATAATGGTGCTTAAATGGCTTCTACATTTCTGCAATGCTTGAAGGGCTTCAAAGTGCTCATGTTGGTGGTGAAGAAGAACTTAGAAAATTTTAGAGGGTGAAATCTCTACTTTCAAGAATAAACTTAAAAATAGCCTTACAACCTTTGCAGAAGCTTGTTTAGTGGCTGTGCATAGATTTTGGCACAGTATACCTAGCCATTTTTACTGTAGGTTTTGGTGCTTGAATGGCTTTGAAGAGAAACTTGGCCAGTAGCGAGGAAAAAACTGACAAAATCTCCCCTACTCTTTCAAGAATCAACCCAAAAATAGTCCTATAACCTGCACAGGAGTTTTTGTTAGTATGTTTGCCCAGGTTTGAATGAAATATTCATAGCCATTTTTTTATGTACGCTAGTGAAACAAGAATAATAATAATGTAAAGAACAAGTGGATGAATTTTGTCTATTAATTGAAAAATAAACTTTTTTTTTGTCATTATCAATATTTTAGCAGCTTTAGTCATTTAGATAGGTCTTGAGTGTGTTTCAAGAACAAGTTTGCTTTATAAGATGGTTTTTATCCATATGTTATATTAGAATTATTGTGAAATTCCTGGGTGATCCCTATTATGAATCAGTACCGTGGTTCATGATAAGGCCTTCTGTGAAAATAAAAAAAAAGAATCATTGAAGGCACAGATATTGGAACTTTTTCTGCAAGTAACAATATGTTCATAAACAGAATAAGTCAGAAGATGTAAGATTAAACCTAATTCCTGTTTAGGACATTGTCTATGAACTTGGGGTCACTGAAGAGTAAAGGGTCAGAAGAAATTTTAAAACAATGGGGTAAAATGAAATTTATGGTTTTTGTGGTATCTGAAGGTAGAAGACAAGGCAAGCCTGAAACCAGTTATGAGAAAGCTGATAAGTCATGATAAAGAAACAATTCATTGTGGAGTTGCAGATAAACAAGAATTATACTTAATACGCCTTAAGTGTAACAAAGCAAATGCTGTGAGAATGAGCCACCCTGAGTAGTAATACAAGCCACTCTTGATGAAGTGTTTGTGTGTACCAACACAGATTGGTGGTGTAAGAAGACTGCAAACTTGAACAGCCCAACGTTTTAACATGTTGATGTGAGCTGTTGTTTCCTGAAAAGTCCAAGAACAAGAATGATACCAGTTCCTCAAAACTCAGGATGAGTAAGAAAATGACAATCTACTGTTGTAAACTTGTGATTTAGAAGAAACAGTTATACTTCATGAAAAAGGGACTGAAGTCAGCTGTCAATGAGAAACAAAGTCCCATTGGAGATGTCACATGTGAGCACACCCTAAACAAATGATTTCATAATGTGAAGCCATCATCTCCAAAGAATATTTTTGGCAGAAGGTGTGTCAGACAGAAGATAAGTAGATGAGACACCAAGGCTTGCAACACGAGAGGAGATGACTGAAGTGTATCTCAAACTGTGTTGGAACTAAAAATGATTTGGAGTTTTAAATGATTCACCCAGGAGATGTAGCCAACTGAGTGTGTGTAAAAGACTGGGTAGATGAAAGGGTCAGAATAAATCAATAATCCATGAAAATGTATGCAGCCAAAGGAAAGGACACTGAACAGATAAACTATCTATGATGGTTAAAAATGTAAAATAATAACAGGATGTCAGATGAACAGGAGGACAAACATTACTTTCTGGTTATCTTGAAAAGGAACAATGAATAAAAGTAAGTCAAGATGCTAAAACTCCAATGTTGATGTGCTTCTGTTAAACGGAAAACTGGTTTGGGCAGCTAACTTCAAAAAGAGCTTCTTTAGTGCTTCATTTTGTCCTTGCAGAAGCTCTTTTTGAAGTTAGCTGAAAATTTGGGAGGGGCAAGTACCTTGCAACACATTATGGCTGGCTAGTTGTAAAGGAACATTAGCCACAAGGTAACAGAGGGTACATCTGTAAGAGCAGCTAAAGACTAATAACAGCACTGAAGAAGAAAGTCTCAAAACAAATCATAGCATGTAGACAGAAAACTGGTGGTGGGTTAAAAATACTCCCTATAACCTGCTAACAGGCACGTGCATGGCAAACACAACAAAAGTGAAGACTAGTAATATTTTGCTGATTTCTAAAAGCATCAGCAAAGATGTGAAAATCAGGAGAAAAATTACATTGAAGTATAACAGGTTTAAGATTTAAAATGGAACATACTTCAGCAAAAATTACACTCAGGCATAAAAGAAGCTATTTCTGTATTAAGGTTAGTTAATAATCCTTCAATGCAGAAACTGAAGGCAAATAGGCCTAAAAAAACTGTTCATCATCATCATGTGAAAAAATGGTGGGAATTCTGCAAGTTGAGCAGCCACATAAAAATGAAACCTGCCAAATACACCAGCAGACATTTTAACACTAATGTCCCAAATACATTGATCAACAAGGACTGATAATAAAGCCATAATATCTTCCAGTATGCTAGAGGCATAATGTGAGTAAGGCCTTCAAATACTTTTAATTAGTTTCCAATACTGGTAGATGCATTTGTTTAATGTTGAATTAGGAATTCATAGCAAGCAAAGTCAAGAGCACGATTTTCAACACAAAAATCTGGTTTATGACGAGAAAGCAGAGCTTGCGTATGTTCTCCTGAAGGAGGCACTATAAATCACATGAAAGAGTGGAGAACTCTAGGTAAGTTGATATATGTGACAAGAACATTCAGAGTAACTTGAAAGTAAAAGGCTTTTAGTAATTTAGAAGTATTTTACCTGATTTTAAAACTGTTACAGATGAAACTAATGAGAAACTCCACAGAGAAATAAAGGATTCATCTGATAATGAGGTCATAATTATGAGGGATTTTCATTTCAGGCATAAACTGTAAAACATTAAGAGCCAAACCATGAAGGAAACAGCTTCCTAAAAACTGTTCAAGATAGTTTTCTTCAACAATTGGTTAGGGAAGATACTAGAAGCAACGTTATTTCAGATTTATTGTTAACTTCTAATACAGAAATGGTTGATAGGGTGGTGACTGGGGAACATTTGGATGCAAGTGATCATTATTCAATTAAATTTAATGTTTTACTGCATATGGAGATAAGGAATAATGAAATTTCGATTACAAATTTCAAAAGTAAATTTTGAAGAGATGTGACAAGAATTATCTGTTGTGAATTAGGAAAATGAATTAATTGGGGATAATGAATAAATATGGAAAAAAGTTATTAAATGAATTATTAAAATATTCAAGATAGGCAGTTCCTTACCAAACAAGGGTGGCTGCAGGTAAAAAAAAAAAAAAAGGTCGACTCACAAAGGGTATAGAGAATAAAACTAAAGAAAGGCATTATATATTAAATTGACTGCTGTGGCAGGAGATTTAGAGAATTATAGAAGATCAAGAGAGTTGGTGAAACAGGAAATTAGGAAATAGAAAAGGGTATATGAAAAATGATTGGTTGTAAATGTAAAAATTAACAGTACATTAGGGTTAAGTAAAATGATAAGATGGAAGTATGCCCTTTGAGGGATTATACATGAAAGCTCATATCTGATGATTATGAGATAGTTAGTTATTAAATTCTATTTTTTTTTCTTCACTTTTTACTAATGAACATTATGGCAATATTACTCAACCTGAATAGCTGCTAGATAGAAATAAGATAAAAAAAAATGATCACATTAATTCTGAACTTGTTTAGAAAACTAAGGAGGTTTAAAGAATGATAAAGCTCCTGGGTCAGATAATATTTACCCATGGGTTTGAAGTAGGTTAAGGATTGGATATGTGAGCCACTTGCTACTATTTTTTGTGAGTCCTAACATTCCCCTCAGGGTTTTGAAGGAGGTTACATCAGTTGTGGGAAAACATTTTGAAAGACTGGTAAGAGATTCAATGCAGAATCATTTAACAAAGTTTAAAATTTTGTTGGATATTCAATATGGTTTCACCAGGAGAAATTCTTGCCTTATTAATATTTTGACATTCCTTGAAAAGGTTATTGCTTATGTAGATGAGGGTAATAGTGTGGATTTGGTGTATCTGCATTTTCAGAAAGCATTTGACAAGATGCCACATAAAAGGTTTATTAAAAAAAGATCTCTGTTGGATAGGTTAGCTCATTGGCTAAAAAACTAGCTAGATGGAAGAAAGCACAGGGTTGTTATAAATGGAGTTCAGTCAAACGGGATTGATGTCACAGGTGGGGTACTTAAGGGCTCAGTATTAGGACTTTTGCATCAATGACAAGTGAAGGAATAGTCAACAAAGTATTTAAATTTGCTGATGATAGTAAGGTTTTAATTGTTGCTGGTTGTTAGGAGACTGCTGCTGCTTGGAAAAGGATTTGGGTTATTTGGTGAGTTGAGATAATAAATGGCAGATAGCTTTTAATTATAATAAATGAAGTAATGCAATTGGAACTTCATAATTTGAATTATAATTACAATTTTGATGGGAATAACTTTAACAATGTTATGAAAGAAAGGGATTTTAGTGGTCTGGTTGATCAGTCTCTTAAGCCATCCAAGCAATGTACTGTTGCTAGTGGAAGGCAAATAGGATTTTAGGTTGTATCTATATTGAATACAAGTCTAAAGAGATTATAATTTTGTTGCAGAGGGTTCAGAGTACTAGGATGATATCTGGGATGGAAAGGTTGTCATACAAAGACAAGTTAAGATATCTGAAATTGTTTTCTCTTAAAAAAAAAAGGGTTAGAGAAGATCTGACTGAGGTTTTGAAGTTTAAGGGAATTTATAATTGTAGTTAATGGTGAGAATGGTAGGACTAAGGGACACAAGAGTAAATTTTGACAGGTAGGAGTAATCTTCAGTTAAGACAACTTTTATTGCCTCTTGGAATGGATTGCCTTCATATGTCATAGATGCAGTTAATTTAAGAGAGTTTAAAGAAAGGTTTGATGAATATGTGAATGATAAGGGGCCGGCTTTGAGTGTCTTATTTTTAGTTTAAAGTTTAGTGGATGGATGGCATAGATAGATCAAAAGGTCCCTTGTTGTCCTTATATTATGTGTTATATGTTAAACACTTGCACAAATAAAAAATAAAACTTACATGAAATGTGTTAAGTACTGGACCCAACTGTATATCTTCTAAAGCTGTTGAACTGTGGTCAGTAACTTCTTCTACATCATCTGGGACAACAGACAAAACCATCAAATCCTGAGGACGATACCTCTCTTTTGGGGACTTTGGACAATCCAGACTGGCTAGAATGGAGCTTACCTTCTTACTGACAACATTCTGATCAGATACTGCTTGAATCTCTTCTCTGGGACGTGAACATCTGACCATGACTATGGGTCTGCGGTAAATCTGTATGACTGTATGAAGGGCATCTTCAAGCAAAACATTTGACAACATGTGTGATATTCTTTTAAGCACTTCACCAGTTATTCCCTGTTCTTTCTTGGGCTTCATTTCATGGATGGTGTCTTCAGCACCAACCTGTCTGTGTGCTTCAACTCCATTTTGGCTTTTTGTCTCTGTTTGCCTATGCTGATGGGATGCAATCCTACATACTACATCAACAGCATCCTCAATAAATGTAGTTATCAATTTTGTGGCAATGCCTTCAGCAAGTTGTTCTTTGGCTTTCTGGTAAGAAACCTGAATCGTTTCCTTGTCACTGGCAACCTGTGGAGGTTCACACTTGTTCTCTTCAACGTGGGAATTTTCAAGAGCAACATCAGGCTGTTTGAGAGACAAAGGCTTTAAAGTAGTTATTCCAGATGAAATATTCTCTCTGTTTTCTTCATATTTGACAAAGGACATACGTTCTTCATGGCTTAGTACAGCTTCTGGTTCCTGCTTTACACTGACAAAAGAAGCACTTTGTGATCTAACAACAGTTTCTTCCTCACTAGAAACATGATTTAATGATTCTGATTTTTCTGACCTATTTTTTTCAGAATCTGTACTTTTTTTCTTAAATTCTGAACATTTGACAAGATCAAAGTACTGTCTCTTCTGAGTATTGTCTTCACCACTGTCACCTTCTCCAGTGTGAAAAGATGGCCCAATGCTAACGACTGAGATTGATGTAACACTGTCACTATCCCCTTCACCAGACAATGTTTTCAAGCCTTCCTCTAATGATTGTTCCTCTTCATCTTCTTGCTCTAGTTTAGAAATGTTAATCACAAATTAACTTCAAATTATAAAGCAACTGCTAACTAGCATTTAAAAATTCAAGATGAAAACTTGTTTGCCATCATTTTGTAATACTGTTTGGATGATTACCTGTATTTTGTCTGTAACTGAATTTTTGGTTTACAAGTTTCATTTCATTTCATATTTTCTATTAACACATTTGGTGTACTTCAGAAGGACATGACCTTGAATGATCTCTTTTATACTGAAACACCTCACTCTGTATCACTAACAATTACTTTCCTATACCTCTCCAAATCTGAGTTACATGACTGTTAATTAACTTTTGAATCACACTGTACATTAAATTCTAACCAACAATGTTATGGAAACAAACATTAAAGAAAGAATATAATTTACTTACAAAACACAAACTGTATGTTTGCTTAATTCACTATTACTGATTCTCTGTCCTTTTTAAAAGTGCGATAAGAGTATGCGCAAAACTTCATATAATTTTTGTAACAACATCTACTTTTCATCTTCAAAGTTGACTATAATTCCCAATTTACTACAATTACATAAATGAATTTGGCAAGTTTTTAGGAAAATGTCCAAGTCCTTTGTAAACAAAAAATCCATTTGGTTACAAAAGTATTTTTACTAAGGATATGTCTGAGTTGATGAAATCAGTTTGACTCAGAATCTGAAAAATTGGAGTACAAGGTGACATTCATGTGAAGAAAATAACATCTTTTTCCATCATACAGTTTGTATATATCATTTGCATAACCTCAAGCCTTGGAAATGCATATATAAATTTATTTTCAGTATCCTTGTATATTTATCTGGTATTTACTAAATCAGCATTGTAGGATAAAATTAACAGTTGATAACTCTGACATCAAACACAAATGCCATGTCGAATGGCACTCTAAAAAGTCATGACTTGCATACTTTGAACCTTACCTGTGAACAAAGGACAGTCTACTTATTAACATGACCTGATTGTACATCTTGATAAAGATCAAAATGTATGAATATATTTGTCAATCTAATTGTTAACATGATCTGACAGATTATCTTGATATAGGTCAAAATGACTGAATATGTTTGTTAATCTACTCGTTAACATGATCTGTCTGTACATCTTGATATAGGTCAAAATGTCTCGATGTATTTGTTAATGTACTTGTTAACATGATCTAACTGTTTATCTTAATATAGGTCAAAATGACTGAATGTGTTTGTTAACATGACTTGACTGTTCATCTTGATATAGGTCAAAATGTCTCAATGTGTTTTTAACCTCCTTGTTAACATGACTTAACTGTTCATCTTGATATAGGTCATAATGTCTCAATGTGTTTTTAATCTACTTGTTAGCATGATCTCACTGTTTGGGTTAATTTTCCTGTCCATTGGTGGGTCATCAGTAAGCTTATAGACTTACATTGCTAAAATTAGGGTTCAATTCTGCACAGTGGACAGAGTGCAGATAGTTCATTGTGTAGCTTTATACTAAAATTACAATAAAACAGTCATCTTCATATGCAATATGCCAGAATGTCTCTGTTACTCTAATTATGAACATGATCTGACTTTTATAATAATCTATTCACTTACTAAGATAACATTCATGAACAACTTCAAACATGATGTTGAAAAATGTTTTATCTGCCTACTCACTTACGGTTAAACATGTATGTCATTTTGTCTCTTTGGATTACCTAATGTTCATGTCTAACTTTACACGTGACTTGTTTAGATGTTTGAGGGTCCATCTGACTAGATGTTTGAATGGCCTGGCTGTTCATGTCCAACTTTACATGTGACCTGTTTGTACATTTGTGGTTTATCCGTCTAGATGGTCTGGTTGTTCATGTCCAACTTTACATGCAACTTGTTTGAATGTTTGTGGGTCTATCTGTCTAGATATTTAAATCATCTAGCTGTTATGTCCAACTTTACATGTGATTTTTTGAGACATTTGAATGTTTGTGGGTCCATCTGTCTAGATGTTTAAATGGCCTGGCTGTGCATGTTATACTTTACATGTGACCTATTTAAACATATTTGTGTATGTTCATCTGTCTAATTGTTTAAATGACCTGGTTGTTCATTTAATGCTCTACACATGACCTATCTGCTTAATTAGATGACCTGACTGTTGATGTTCAAATTTACATGTAACCTTTCTAAGTATGTGCATATCCATCAATATGTCAAATTACATGAGTAAAATGAGTAAAAATATGAGTAAAATAATGTTTTATGGTTTAACAGTCTTGTACCAGTTTTTGTACATCACTAGTGTTTACAGTTTTTTTCTACTAGTATATTCATTGTTTTTCATATTAAGAACTTTTGTTCAAACTATATAGAGGGGATTAAAATAACTGATGGTTCTTTACAGATTCTAACATACTAATAATAACTAATAGATGTGAAAATAAAGGTTATATTGAGGAAGGTAATCTGAGTAAATCCTATAATGATTATACAGAATTAAGTCATTAATTCTGAACCCTTGAAGTTAGGCTTTAACATATATAGATCAGACTTATTGCAATTTAAAATTACACCATGAAAAACTACTAGTCAACCAATTCTTTAGGTAACTTCTTTGATGTCAGCCACAGAAGAAAATTAACCTACCTATTCTTTTGATACATTTGCTGAAAAAGAAGAGAACTAACCTATGAATTTTTTGACATCACCTATAAAGAAATATTAATAAACCTTTGATTTTCATGACTCCACGTAGAGAAAAAATATAGTCCTTTAACTTTTATGACACAATTTACAGAAGAAAACTAAACATCCTACAACTAATGATATAAATTACAGAGAATTTAAACAATCAATTTTTACATGACTTTTGTGATATTATCTACAGAAGAAAACATGAACCAGTCTACTTTTTACATGGCTTTTGTGATATTGTCTACAGAAGGAAACATGAACCAGTCTACTATTTACATAGCTTTTGTGACACTATATATTGAAAGACAGGAACCAATCTACTCTTTACATGACTTTTGTGACACATGTACAGAAAAAGACATGGACCAATCTATTCTTTACCTGACTTCTGTAACACCATGTACAGAAAGACAAGAACCAATCTACTCTTACATGACTTTTGTGACACCATGTACAGAAAAAGACATGAATCAATCTGCTCTTTACATGACTTCTGCAACACCATGTACAGAAAGACAAGAACCAATCTACTCTTACATGACTTTTGTGACACCATGTACAGAAAAAGACATGAATCAATCTGGTCTTTATATGATTTTTATGACGTCATGTAAGGAGTTGATTGATTCATGTCTTTCTGTACATGATGTCACATAAGTATTCTAAAGAGTAGTTTGGTTCATGTATTTTTATGTAGATGATATCACAATTCGTGCAAGGAGTAGATTTTGTGATATCACCTACATTAAAGAGTAGTTTGGTTCATGTATTTTTCATGACTTTTGTGATGCGTACCAAAAAAAAAATCATAATGCAGTATCACAAATTTTACTTGAGAAAAAAAATAACATTATTTTTATGTCTGCAAAAAAACACTGGTGATTTCCATGTTTACTATATTCATGGTCTGTCTCTTTCATTGGTTTAATTAGGAATTTTCTTTTTTTCATTCAGAATGTACTTGTCTTGTATAAACTGAAAAATAACAGTTATGAGTTACACCTCATAATATACTAAAATTATGTTATGACACTTTTCATCTCAATAATGCTTCAATTAGAAACTTGGTAAATAATTAAGAATTATTAGAACATCTTGGCCTTTTTAATTGCTGTGATGCAGGGTATCAACCTACTGACTGGACACACAACAGTAGCAGTGACTCAAGTCTGAAAGAGTGTGTTATTTAATGAATGAACCCAGGCACCCATATCCTATTGTACAGGAACCAAGCCAGTTATTAATAGTCTCTGTTATATAGAGTAAAGGTCTCTGGAACATGAACCTAGAAACTAAGCTGAGATACTGGATAGCCAGTAAAAAACATTACACATGTATGATACAGAACCAGTATTAATGTTTGATAATCTAGTGCTAGCTCAATACAGGAAAATTCTACACAATGACATTGTTGTATGTATTACACAAAACTGGTATTAATGTTTGATAACCTAGTGTTAATACATGTAAGTTCTACGTAACACACAGAACCAGTATTAATGTTTGATAATCTAGTGTTAATACATATAAGTTCTACACAGTGACAGTAGAATATGTAACACACAGAACCAGTATTAATGTTTGATAATTTAGTGTTAATACATATTAGTTCTACACAGTGACAGTAGAATCTGTAACACACAGAACCAGTATTAATGTTTGAAAATCTAGTGTTAATACAGGTAAGTTCTACAGTGTAAGCAGATGATGTATTACATACATACAAACTGTATTAATTTATTTAATAAATACAGGTAAATTGTACACTGTAACTATAAACATACAGCCCACTTTATTATGTAGTGATCCTATGTTTACAATTAACACTTATCTACACATGTACCTTGCAGTTGAAAGTATATAGCAGTAGTTTTTACAAACAGTTAACAGAAAGAGTAGACTCACTGTTCCATAGTGAAGATACTGTGTGTAATGTCACTGTCCACAGGTGAACCAAGCTTGAGGTAGAACAGCCACACCAAAGAAAACAGAGTATGAGGCAGTTTGGCTTAAACCCCAAACCTGAAGAGTATGGTTTTTTCTTACACTGAGCCATGTGTTTTTAGTTGATAAAAATATAAGCAATCCAGCACAAGAGTGGGTATGTGCTCACTAAATAAGCTTCCATTGTGATATATAACAGTAACAATATTATCAGCTGGGAACTTTTAAATTCCTCCATGTGTTGAGTCATCTAGTTTAGGAGGGAGTGAACCTGAAACCATGTACATGTATACAAAAGATATGAATCATGTGCTGTGTAGGTGAGTTGTCAAAAGTTAATACCTAAGTACACCACCTGGGGAGCAGAAGTAAAACTATCTATACATGTGCTAAAAATATTCTCTTCTCCCATAACACTTCTAATTTGTCACATTATTTTTAACACTGTGTCAAAACACATAACATAAATTATGGGGTAAATAAAGAAATAAACCTGTTTTACGTGAATGAGTTAATGCATAATGCAATCACTTATAGTTAATAACTTGACATACAAAAGTATCTTACCATGCTATATAATATAAATGAATATCAGCACGTTTTGTCTCATGACACAATAAGATTTAAGTGCTACGAAATTATTGGACAACTTTTTCTAAGAATATATGGAAAATTACTATAGTGATATTACAGGGCTGATAAACATAAAACTGAAGAAGTCGAAATATGCAACTTTCACCACATAGTTTGTACAGAAATCATAGGAGACATATACTAGCAATCTACTTCTACTTCTAGATGGTACTTTTCTTCATATCTTACAAGCTGAAATACCCATCAACTGATGGGGAATGTTTAAACTTAACTAAAACATTGTAAGTTTAACAGCAATCACATATTTCAAAGTACTAACTTGAACATAAACTTTATCTCAAAATTTTAAAATTATAACAAAGCTTCTTCGTAAACAACCTTTGTAGTTTACTTTCCATCTAACAACAAATAAAGATTTTGAGGTGATTCCACCCTTGAACACCCTACATCTCATTGACCATGAGAAAAGCATGGTTGTTTGAGAAACAATCTAACAACTTTCATACTTTGACTTTGAATCCATTTAGAATATTCAACACTGTCTAAATTGTTAGCCTGCCAAGATTATTTGGGATTGACTCATTAGGCTGGGAATAATTAATCAACAAGCTTTACAAATAGGGTTAAGTTCAATTTTGACCATATTAAGACATTCCCATAGTTCATAGTGTTTGCATACAAATTTTGGTTGGTACTGGTGTACTAGGCTCAGAGAAGTTAGGGAGCAAACAAACACACATTTCGTCTTTATATATACAGATTATGTCCATCTTGTTGTGGTTCCAGATTATCTTACTTCAGATTCAAAATGATATTTAACACTCAAGCTTGAAAAATGTTAAATGGTTACAGTTACTCTAATTTTTCTTCATAACAGATATAAAAAGCGCATATGTATGTCTTGCTGTTACCTGGTATGTCTTTACTCAGATACACGAACTGAATACACATTGTATTAGAAATCCCATTTAGCACCCAAAATGTAGTAAATATACTGTTTACTTTCTTCACTATGCAACTTTAATCACATACATATAACATGTGAAAAAAATGAGGTCAAACACAACATCTCTCAGTATAGTCACATAAGGTTAATTCAAACAAGGGCAGACAAATGGCCCAGAATGTAGTTATATAACGTTAATTCCAACAAGGCCAGACAAACAGCCCAGTATGTAGTTATATAAGGTTAATTCCAACAAGGGCAGACAAAAAACACAGAATATAGTCACATGAGGTTAAATTTAACAAGGCCGGACAAATGGCCCAGAGTGTAGTTATATAACGTTAATTCCAACAAGGCCAGACAAACAGCCCAGGATATAGCTACATGAGGCTAATTCCAATAAAGACAGACAAAAAGCCCAAAATGCAGTTATTTGAGGTTAATTCCAACAAGGGCAGATAAACAGCCCAGAATGTAGTCATATGAGTTTAAATACAACAAGGCCAAACATAAAAGTTCAGAATACAGTTATCCGATGTTATATCTAATAAAGCTACAGAAGATTTTTGACAGTAACAGCACATAGGGAGTTAAACTCAACAAAACCAAAAACTATAATTGTGTATTTAATTATTAGAAATTAAACCAAATGAAATCAAATTGTAGTACTTCTGTACAAAAGAAGCAATTAAATCAATAGAGCAAAAAACAAAAATTCTATATATACAATAACCAGAAATTGAAAACATTACATCAAAAATGGCAACTACAATAATTCTGTAAGTAAACACCAGAAAGTGTCAACAATATATCAAATCTTATATTCAGTTCTGCAAATGAATACAAGAAACCATGGACAATAGAGCTGTGTGATTAGTAGATTTTACTAATAGATTATTCTTATGAGACCTGAATGATAGGAATAATTGAAAATAGTAGCAATTAGAAACACTGATTTTGATTATTTGATTTTCCACAAGTAGTGAAAATAACTGATGAAGAACCTTGAATTAATCGCAAACAATAATCAGATATCATAATAGCAATACTTAGATTACTTGTATAGTTTCAATAATCAAAAACAGTAACAACTGGAAACTGACTTCAATTAATTGATTAGTTTACTAGACACAAATCAATGTAATTGATGCTCATAGGTAACTTGTTATATAGATTAATCTCCCAGCTTTAAGTAGAGCACACACACACACACACAGACAAACACAACATCTGTTTATATAAATGACAGAAAATTTCAACACTTCACCCACAGAGCCAAACACAACATCTTTGTATATAAAGCAGGCCTTGACAAATCCCTGGCACCAGGTCAACTAAAAATGTCATCATTGCAACTAGTATTTTCTCCCATTTTATTCATGCATAGGGATGTGGTAAATAGAACTTGAATCTAGAACAATTCTGGACTCTTGGAAATCCAGAACTATTTTCAAGTTCTTTGAGTCCTAAATTGAACTTTGTTTCTAGAATTTTAATGGCAGATTCAGCACTTCATGTTTTTAGAGGAAAGAAGTGCTGTGGTTGCAAAATACGTTACTAATTTCGCACAATTTTGTGTTTCTTCTTTCTCTCAATTCAATCAATCATTGCATCTGTTTTGACTCAGACAGGATCAAAGGCAGTTAAGTTCAGGCAATACTCTCATGTGGTTGTTGATATCATGTGATTGTTAGCATGCACTCGTAGATGTGAAAGTAAATAAGTATAGCCCCATTTCCCGACACAAACTGTAGTGAAGTTAGGTTAGGCACACCAAAAGGCCTTTGTTTATCATTGTACAGTGTTGTAGTGATGAGTAGATTAAACTTATTCTGCAACAACCTGCTTGGCCTATTGATATCACAGTGGTTATTTTTATTTTACTTTCATTCATTGCAAGAATCTACCTAAGTTATAATTATTTAGTCTACTATTTTAATAATTGCACATATGGAAGTTAAACTTTAATATGTGTTATATAATAATAACGTTTAATTATGAACTCTTTGTTTTTTTAGTATAAACCTGTATGTTGCATACCATAACCACACAACCAACTCAAAATATATTCCATAACTTTTCTATATCACACCTGTCTCCTAGATCTAAAAATATTTATCAAGGCCTGATATAAACACTAGAAAATTTCAACAGTTTATCCAAAGAGTCAAACACAACATCTGTGTATATAAACACTAGAAAATTTCAAAACTTTACTCACAGAGACAAACACAACATCTGTGTATATAAACACCACAAAATGTCAATACTTTACCCAGAGTCAAACACAACATCTGTGTATATAAACACCACAAAATTTCAATACTTTACTCACAGAGACAAACACAACATCTGTGTATATAAACACCACAAAATTTCAATACTTTACCCAGAGTCAAACACAACATCTGTGTATATAAGTACTAGAAAATTTCAATACTTTACCCAGAGTCAAACACAACATCTGTGTATATAAGTACTAGAA
Source organism: Limulus polyphemus (assembly GCF_000517525.1). Lineage (NCBI taxonomy): Eukaryota > Metazoa > Arthropoda > Merostomata > Xiphosura > Limulidae > Limulus > Limulus polyphemus. The sequence continues at coordinate 164,376 of NW_013667839.1, read as the reverse complement.
AATTTCAATACTTTACCCAGAGTCAAACACAACATCTGTGTATATAAACACCACAAAATTTCAATACTTTACCCACAGTCACACACATCATGTGTATATAAGCACTAGAAAATTTCAACAATTTATCCACAAAGTCAAACACAATAAGTCTCTGTATAATCATCAGAATGTGTGAGCAGTATACCACCAAACTCAAACATAACAGCCCTTAAGCACCAGAAAGCTGAATATTCGAACAGTCCTGTACGCATTACCAGACAATATCAGGATCAGGGCAAGAAAGTCAAACGCAATTATTCAGTAGAGTATGTAATATCATTCAACACATTTTATATTCTGCACGTCAGATATACAAGTACTATTATTTTACACAAAGGCTATCAAGTAAACCTTTAGGAATGATATATGATTCACAGACTGAGCAACTAATTCAATAATTCATTGTGAAAATACAAATTCAATTCAACACCCTTGCTTCTACTAACACTGCTAATTATGACAATAAAGTTTTCTGAAGGTAAGAAAATACCACAGAAGGTAGCTGACAAGCTGTGCAAGAATAATTTTATATATTTTCTATATTATTACTTGATAAAAATCAAGCCTCAGTACTACACAGAACCTACAAGAACAAATAATGATTATCTGAGCAATGTACCCTTAATACTACACAGTACTATAAAAACAAATAACAACTGTCTGAGTACTACCCAGTACTACAAGAACAAATAATGACTGTCTGAACAATGTACCCTTAATACTACACAGTACTAAAAGAACAAATAATAACCGTCTGAACAATGTACCCTTAATACTACACAGTACTAAAAGAACAAATAATGACTGTCTGAACAACATACCCTTAATACTACACAGTACTACAAGAACAAATAATGATTATCTGAACAATGTACCCTTAATACTACACAGTACTAAAAGAACAAATAATGACTGTCTGAACCATGTACCCTTAATACTACACAGTACTAAAAGAAAATAATGACTAGTCTGAACAATGTACCCTTAATACTAA
>NW_013667839.1:159407-163322 GCF_000517525.1 Limulus polyphemus | reverse complement strand
TGTACCCTTAATACTACACAGTACTAAAAGAACAAATAATGACTGTCTGAACCATGTACCCTTAATACTACACAGTACTAAAAGAAAAAATAATGACTGTCTGAACAATGTACCCTTAATACTAAACAGTACTACAAGAACAAATAATGATTATATGAACAATGTACCCTTAATACTACACAGTACTAAAAGAACAAATAATGACTGTCTGAGCAATGTACTCTTAATACTAAACAGTACTACAAGAACAAATAATGATTATATGAACAATGTACCCTTAATACTACACAGTACTAAAAGAACAAATAATGACTGTCTGAACAATGTATTCTTAATACTACACAGTACTACAAGAGCAAATAATGACTGTCTGAACAATGTACCCTTAATACTACACAGTACTACAAGAGCAAATAATGACTGTCTGAACAATGTACCCTTAATACTACACAGTACTAAAAGAACAAATAATGACTGTCTGAACAACGTACCCTTAATACTACACAGTACTACAAGAACAAATAATGATTATCTGAACAATGTACCCTTAATACTACACAGTACTAAAAGAAGATTTTGTTTTGTTTATTAATTAATTATATTTTGTTTCACATATTTACCTCTGCCACCAAAGTTTTCCCCTGTGTGTGTGTGTGTGTTTTTCGGCAAGATTTCTTAAAAATGGATGAATGGATGAGGAGGAAACTTGTTATACATTTGGACTATGACTAAAATTAGAAGTGATTAGTTTTTGGAGTGTCAAAGTCAAAGGTAAAGAAAAACCAAAAAATTCCTATCTGTTTACATGGGGAATGATTTTTTTCATATTATTTTTGCTCTATTACTCAGTCAGAAATGATCAGATTTTGATGAAACTTGGTTGACAAACATAGAATATTATTCCTCATTTTCCTGTTTGGGCTTCAGTAGTCATCATCATTATACAATGAGTATGTGTATGATAAAAGGAAATAGTTATATTAAAACACTGCTCTTTATTCTCAAATCATACACTTAAGGAATAAGAAGCCCTAATGAAGTTTTACTAAACATGGATGAGTGATATTTTTCTTCACGTGCATAGCTGGCTAGTTAGAAGGTAAGATAAGATGTCTGCAACAGTATCAGATTGATAGGGAAAAAAAAGAGTTAATATGTGTGGTCCTTGAAGTTATTATCAACAAGGGATATGAATATTATATCAAGTTGTATATTAATGTAGTTTATCTGGCAAAGTGGGAATCAAATCAAAATGAGAAAATCATGTTTCCATAATCCTTAATGAAGCATTACATTTAATATAAATGTTAATGTGATAAGATGGGAGCCACAGATGAAGTTGAAGAAAAGTATTATGTTTGATAAACATAAAAACAATTTTCATACACGTCTTACCAAAGTCAAAAACAAAATAATCTATGTATTCAATGGGAAAGAATTGGAACAGTATTTAACCTTACATGTCTGCACTGTTCACTTCCATACAAGAGCAAAAACCATGCTGGCAACTAGGTACTTACAGGTGAACAGTAATATGGACACTGTGGAACAAATCAAACAGGCAAATAATCTAATTTCTTAATAGGTAAAAACAATGATAAAAAGCAAAACTTACTTTCAATAACAGCCAACTTTTTATCAGCAGATTTGAGCACTAAAGCATCAAAATTTTCAGAACCTGGAACCTCTTGGACACTTGTTAACTCTGTAGGAAAGTCCTTAGCAGCTTGGCTTTGTTTTAAACCTGGACAATCCAACTCATTCTTTAAAGCTCTTGCATTAAAAGGCACTGATTTTGTAGCTTCAGGCACACGTCTTGATTTTGAATGCTTTGATTCATTACTTTTCTCTTTAGCACTGGAACTAGAAGGCACTGATTCTGTAGCTTTAGGCACACTCCTAGATTCTGAATATTCTGATTTACTAATCCTATCTTTAGCACTGGAACCAGAAGGCACTGATTTTGTAGCTTTAGGCACACTCTTAGATTCTGAATATTCTGATTTACTAATCCTATCTTTAGCACTGGAACCAGAAGGCACTGATTCTGTAGCTTTAGGCACACTCCTAGATTCTGAATATTCTGATTTACTAATCCTATCTTTAGCACTGGAACCAGAAGGCACTGATTCTGTAGCTTTAGGCACACTCCTAGATTCTGAATATTCTGATTTACTAATCCTATCTTTAGCACTGGAACCAGAAGGCACTGATTCTGTAGCTTTAGGCACACTCCTAGATTCTGAATATTCTGATTTACTAATCCTATCTTTAGCACTGGAACCAGAAGGCACTGACTCTGTAACTTCTGATATGTGTCTTGATTCTGAATGATTTGATTTTTACTTTCTCTTTAGCACTGGAACTAGAAGGCACAGATTCTGTACCTTCAGGCACACTTCTTGATTCTAAATGTTCTGATTCACTAATTCTCTTCTTTGCTCTAGAGCCTGAATGCACTAATCCTGTAACTTCATGTACAATTCCTGATTCTGACTCACTAATTCTATCTTTAGCACTGGAACTAGAAGGCACTGATTCTGTACCTTCAGGCACACTTCTTGATTTTGAATGTTCTGATTCACTAATTTGTTCTTCAGGTCTGGAGTCTAAAAGCACTGATGATATAGTCTGAGATACACTTTTTGATCCAGAAAGCAATAATATATCAAAATTTACTTCACATGAAGGCACTGATTCTTTTACCTCTTCCTCAGATTCTGATGAAACAAATTGATCTTTAGAGATTGAAGGACCTTTATCTTTTACCCCATGTTTATTACTAGAACTTGTTACAACTGAATCAGTGTTTTTACTTTTAGAAACATAGAGATCTGAAACTACAGATACTTCTTTACACATGGAAAATTCTTGTTCACCCCTGGAATTCAAAGATGGCATGTTCTTATACTTGTGTTCATCTTCAAAGCCTAAGACTAATGCTTTTTTTACCTCATGGTCATATGTATAACCAGAAGTTGATGACCCTGAACAATCTTGTTTATCCTTGAAATAGGACTGCACTGTCCCAGTATTATCTTGCTGACTTTTAGATGAACCTGAAGATGTGAAGTCAGTAGATTTTTGTTCGTCCCTAGAGTATGGCAGCAAGGTTGAAATTTCTTGTTCACTTTTAGATATTCCCAACTCTGTGGCATCATCAACTGCAGTGACTTCTGCACATAATTTCACTGGGCTGACCTTAAACAGAATCAAAACAAAACAAAAACATAAGTATCTATAAATATGTATACAGACAGTGTTCCTTTTCCTCAGACTTTTCCCTATCATACATTTTAACCATACCTACAGTTCAACCTAAAAATGTCACACACACACAGTAATCTAATCATTTAGCACTCATGATTTAAGTTTGGTCTCCTATCTGTTCATAAATCAGAAATACTTAAATTAAATAGTTGTATACATATATATAAGAAGATAAATATCCTAATTTTAAACATCTTTTTTTTCCTTACCACATACTTATAAAGTTTGTTTAAGTAATTCATACAAATTTACAGAAATGCTATCTGTTAGTGATTTTCAACTGATAGATTAGAGGAAAGACAGCTACTTAACAGCACCCACCATGAATTTTTGGGCTACTCTAATTGAATTGTGGGGTTTGATTGTCTATCTTATAATGCATCCAAAGTGCGCAGCACACTTTTTTTCAGGCAGTGGAATGCAAACTGTGGAACCTCAGATTTACAGTCCAGCCCACATAAACAGGAAGATACCTGAACTATTTGTGTGTGTGCATCAGTTGGGAAGCTTCCAAAGCAAGTTGAAGTCACAGCACATTCTTGATATTTTATATTATAATCAAACACAATCTTATAGTGTTGTACATAAAACTACCAGGTTTTCTTATCAAAACTGAACATCATATATGCCTTTTATAAGTTTTAA
>NW_013667839.1:139186-159053 GCF_000517525.1 Limulus polyphemus | reverse complement strand
AGTTTTAATTAGCTAAAGATATGAAAAATAATTTAGTTAATAATAAAATTATAAAAAAAAATTCCAACACTTCATATCAAATAATAACATTCTGCATATATTCTGAATTTACCTCTCCAGAACTCTGACTCTTGTCCAGTTTTAACTGTTTACACAGCCGACGAGATTCAGCTACTCGAGGCTGTTTGATTTGTGGCTTAATCTGTAATGGAGTTAGGCTGGAACTAGAAAGGACCGAAGTTTCTAGTTCTTGATCAAGATCTTGCTTGGTCTTCTGAATGAACTTGTCATATGCCTGTCACAATATCAAATGTGCAGAATGGAGAATTATTCAACTTTGAATTTTATGGTTATTCTATCTAATGAAAAAGCTTACTGAGTGATTGTTTATATTTTTGATGAAAAATATACAATGCTAAGTAACTGCTTTTATAAATTATTACAAAGAAATTAATTCAATAAAGGCATATTAAAGAACAACTAGTTTAGGTTTCTTTTAAAACATATTTGTAAAACTGGACATGAAAGTAGCATATTACCTCTATCTGTTTCTTCAGTGATTGCTCTCGTTCTTTTAGACGTTCTCTGTATATCTGTTTTTGATCTTTCTTGAGCCTTTCAGCTACTAACCGCCGATGACGCAGCTCCTCCTTCAGGGCAAAAATCCTTCCTTCGATGTCACTTTGATCTGATGCAGTTTCTGAAAACCACAGTTTAACATTCATACCAGAGCAAATTATCTACTCTGACAGTTATACAAGACAGTGTTCATCAGTTTCACTCTGACATTATGCAGTTCCTGTATACCACAGTTAGCACTCACATCAGAGCAAACTGTCTACTCTGACAGTTATATAAGACAGTGTTCATCAATTTCACTCTGACCTGATGCAGTTCCTGTAAACCACAGTTTAACATTCACATCAGAGGAAAACTACCTACTCTGACAGTTATATAAGTCAGTGTTCAATAATTTTACTCTGACATTATGCAGTTCCTGTATACCACAGTTAGCACTCACATCAGAGTAAACTATCTACTCTGACAGTTATACATGTCAATGTTTATGTTAGCACTTGAAAACAATACTCTTATTACTTTTGTATTTAAATCTATCAGGAAATTATTATAAAAATATGTAACTCAATCAAACTTAGCACCTGACAGAGAAATAGTAAGAGAGTCTTCTGAACCACTGGAATCATGCCTTCGATGGCTTCGAGGAACTAGAGGAGAACGTATCATGATTCCAAAACTTCTATGTCCCCCACTAACTTCTTCAGACTTACTTCCACGTTTAGAAATCTTTTGAGCAGAGGGGTTGCTGGTCACAGAATTATCAGCTGATTCAAAAGATTCAGAGTAAAGGTCAGCCACATTCTGGGCCCCATCTTTCTTGTCATAGGCAGGACTAGATGGGTAAATAAACCAACCAGAAGTAGAACTAAGCTGAAAAACTTAACTGAATCATAATTAATAAGAACAATATTTCAATTATTGGATAGTTGGAATAATCAAAAACAGTAATAACGAGAAACAATAATTTTGATTAATCCTTTCAGCATGGGTTAATGCAGTTTGTATCACTTTGACTGGGGAAAGATATTCATGCAAAAAACATACAGTAACTCACAAAATCTCATAAGGTTTTGTTAAAGTTTATAAGTATTTTGTATACAAAGAATTATATTATTCTAATTACATCTTTCTAATAAAAATGTTATTTATCTATAGTAGTTATTTGCACTCAGATTGTTAAAATAGTTTGAGTGTAAGGTGATTTTCATTTAAGTATAAAAATGCTTTCCTTCATCTTATATTTTTCACATTTCATTTGCATAATCTCTAGAACCTTCTAAATGAATATTAAAAGCTTTTTTAAGGTAAATGTTTATATTCTATTTTTCATTTTCTCTACCATATCACTAATTCCAGCTATTATCATCAACATACAATACAATGAAATAACTAAAATTAGAAAATAGAAAAAAAATACATACCTTTAAATTTTTTTGTAGAATATCTTAAAAGTTTTTCATTTTGTTAAATTCATAATTTCAGGTTTTTTCCTTTTCACATATATTAATTTTTAATGTTTTATTTTTCTTTCTTGTCCATTACCACTCATTCATCTCAACACAAGTCAATGGTGCCTTCAAAGGCATATTACAGTGTTTCTGGCACACATGCACAACCTTCGGCAAAATTCTTGTGCACCGTGTAATACTGGAAGCCTTGAGAACAGATGCAAAGTATGATGTATATTTATCAAATGTTTAAACCTTTCAATTATGCATTTTAAAACATAACTAATATATAACTAGCTAAAACATATTTAGGTAAGAAACAACCATAAGTGCTATAGTTGAACAAGCAGTCAACAATATTACAGTCAGTTACATCTACAAAAACTGAGCACCAATTTCAAAATAATCATTGTTAGATTATAGTGTGAAATAGGCTCTTTCTAATGACTATACACTTGTGTAAGTAAAATCTACATGTAGGCTATAAAGCTCAAATAAGTCTGTTGAAGGCATGGCACCTGTCAGGGGTTGAAAAAATTAATTACTTGTTTCAACTGCATTAATTCAGAAAACTTTGAAATGAATGAATCAAAACATTATGTAAGCATCTTAGTCTAGATGTACATCTACACAACTACCATTGTATTACTGAAAATGCATTGTGTCAAAGTAGAGAATGTTTGTAGCCTGTTGGTCACATGAGAATACATCTGAAGTTTTAAGTAGTTGTTTAAAGGTTTCTTTTGAAATAAAAGACTTAAAATTCAGATAACATAAAACTTTGAATCATAGCATGCATTATTATTGTAAGTTAATCCACATAAATTGATAGTAAAGCATTTAATTAAATTTTGAATGTAACATTTTGACTTGTGCAAAAAAGTGTTTAAAGGGTTAATTGATTATTTTCATAACATTAATCGATTTAATTGTAATTTCAATTACTGAATATTTGGAATAACCAAAAATATTACAAAGTGGAAACTAGTTCATTTTTTGGTGAAATTAATTGATTTAACTGCAATTTTTAGCAATAAATTATTGTGTGTGACATTAATCAATATAACCAATATTCATAGGTAATCAATTAACCACATTAACTGCTAACTTATTCACTACTGCATCTTTCCACCTAAGTAAATACAATAGTGGTGGTGCTCCTCCCTCATAAACAAATAATGTTTATTTAATTCTGTCTATTATTTTCATTAGTGTGTGGTCAAAAAGTAGCATGAAATATTCCATTTCATTGCTATTATCACTTATTCCTCCATTGCTTGCAATGCTACTGTGAAATTAAGCATCTGTGGCGAGAAATCTCCAACTCACCATCGCTAGTCAACATTATTGTCAAGATCAGCCACCAGCACAGGAGGACAGCTTGTAACAATGGCTTCACTTGTGGTAGCCACAGCTTTGTTGGCATCTCATTCCTCACTGTTGCTGCTTGAAGACCCAGTAACTATCTCCAGCAACACCAGCAATGTCACCACATTTCAGCTCAAGTGGATTGTCTGTCTCCTCATCATATATTTCGACCAAAACTCACTTGGGTTCATCATCTGTCAAGCTATGCATGCATCCTCTGCTAGCCATGGTTTTTGGGTAAATGAGTCAGCCTTTGAGCATAAAATTTTCTTACAAGTACATAATGCTTTGACCATTACAAACCAGGCACTAGGCACTTAAATGGTGCGTGAGACATTTGATGTACATATATACGGGTGGAGATGATGTCTAGCACGTGTAAATATATGGGTAGAGATGATGTCTAGCATGCATACATATACGGGTAGAGATGATAAAAGGTTAAATTAATTTTTAACACTGGATATCAAAGTGCTCAGTGGTTACAGAGCTCAACTCTTCTCTTGATGTCTCACGTTTATATTCCAGTCATGTCGGAATTATATTTTTTTTATGTAAATGATCACATTTACAGCAAGCTCTTTTAATATCATTATTGATTAAGTCAGGGATTTGAGATATTGGTTAATATTCAAATTAAAGGATGGCTTATGTACATCATCAAGCCACCTCAGCTTTTCAGTCCAACTGAACACTTCTAACACTATCTGTGAAATAAGTTCTAAAATAAAATTCTGAATTAAATTACTAAAAATAGTTCAAAAACAGTGGAAGAAAGATAATGCCACTTAGCAACAGAAAGAAAAAGTAGATGACTGGCATGACAAAATCAAGAAAATGTAGCAAAAATTAGGATAATTTAACCAGAGGGAAAACAATTGACACAGTCAAATGAAGTTCCTGTGTACACAAGCTAGAAATTTATAATCTTTAAATTTTAGTTACTTTTGATAAAATAAATAAGAAATATACATAAAACATAAGAAATCTACCATGCACCTTACCTAAAGAGGCCTATTAGTACTCAAGAACATATTTTGATACATTACTTCTCAGAGCTTCACCTGTACTGTGAAGAGCATTTTCTTAGAAAGTATGAGACTTTCAACACAAAAATTAAATTCCAGAATGTAAGAGCAGAGGTACAATGAATTATGATCTTTCTACTGGTTATAAACATGTATATTTAATATGTATCATGTGATTAGAAAATACACTACAGCTACAAAATGATAGGAGGAGGAACCTGTTTTCTAAATTTGACAACTTTATATCTCAGTAGAGAGGCCTGTAACTACCTATACTTTATGTACGTAACTGGTCAGATAGTCTGAAAGGCATAAAATGGATGAAAAAAATCTAAAAGAAGGTTAAATCAAGAGTACGATGTACCATGTTACACAGAGTAGTAAAAATGATGATGGAGGATTTATTTAACACATTCATTGCAGCTGTCATGTATAAAGGTTGGACATTTTTCTTCTGTACACTGCAGTTGTGCCATATAGAGGTTTTGTTTCTAAAGTTCCTGCATGAACTGGTAAGGGGTATTTATGAGTGTTGAAGCACTCTTCATCCACCCAAGCACTGTTACCAAACACTGGGTTAATCATGTACTGTCTTTTCTTGTCAGTACCCTTCACGATATCAATGAAATCCTATATATAGCAGAGTTGCACTATACAGAAGAAAAAGTCCAACCTGTATACATGAAAGCTGCAGTGAATGGGTTAAATATTTCCCTTAGAAATTAAAACTTAGAATAATAAACAAATTTTAATTAAAAACTATATGTTGATGTCAAATTTATTGACATACATTGATAAAATTGTTTACTTAAATTTTGAATGTAACTCTGTAAAAAAGTCATGACATGCACATTTTAACCCATTGTATACATAGGGTTAACACGTTAACAAAACTTATCAGATGCAGAAGTACATGTTGTCAAAATAGCATGAGAGATGTAGATTTTAGAAAGTTAATACAACTTTCACACCTGGAACTTAACAAATTAATAAAACTTATGGTAGCCTGCTAAATCAACAACAAAGGACTTGTAGCAAAATGTTAAGCTGTATGTACTATTGTTTCTAAATATGAATACAGAGGGCTTATGGTAACCTGCTACACTAAGGTCATATTACTTGCAGTGATATTTTTGTAAGTTAAGTCACATGGACTGGTGTCATAGGTACAAAAGACAGAGTAGCCATTAAAAAGTTAATTGCTGATGATCATGATAACATTAAACTGCCCAATGCTGGATAGTCAGGACAACCTAATATCACAAATGTTAAACATTCCACAGACCTTTCAGAATACATAAACATTGGCTTCAATGGTCCTATTGAAGAAAATGAAAGATTCAAATTCTCACTGAAAATACATTACAGAAGAGGTATGTTCTGCTTTACAAGAGGGCAATGAAAGCTCGTCCCATGTTCAGATATTGTCCTTTAACTCTACGTCATTTAACAATCTCGTTTTATGTATACAACACCCTACTAAATTAGTATAGTCAATTCATTATAATGCATAACCAGTCCATTAAATACAAGAAATCATGACTGGAAAAAAAATAAAGTCTGAAATCAACACAAAAGAAAAACTTAGTTACGATATGATCATGCTAAATGTTTAACTATGATCGTGCTAAATGTCAACTCTGAAAGCCTGTATGGATTATTGGAATGTGAACTATAAAAGCCTGTATGGATTATTGGAATGTGAGCTATAAAAGCCTGTATGGATTATTGAAATGTGAACTATGAAAGCCTGTAATGATTATTGGAAAGTAAATTATAAAAGCCTGTATGGATTATTGGAATGTGAACTATAAAAGCCTGTATGGATTATTGGAATGTGAACTATGAAAGCCTGTATGGATTATTGGAATGTGAACTATGAAAGCCTGTATGGATTATTGAAATGTGAACTATGAAAGCCTGTATTGATTATTGGAAAGTAAACTAAAAAAGCCTGTATGGATTATTGGAATGTGAACTATAAAAGCCTGTATGGATTATTGGAATGTGAACTATGAAAGCCTGTATAGATTATTGAAACGTGAACTATGAAAGCCTGAATGGATTATTGGAAAGTAGCTTCCATGACATAAAAATGGCTATTCAACACAAAGATACATTACCAAATAACCCAAGCACTTTCAAAAGGTTAACTTTTCTTCTTCAGAAGCAAGCTGGAAATGAAGAAAGATCCACTTTTCAAAAGTGCTTGGGCTATAGGGTATTGTATGTTTATGTTAAATTGATTTCTCGAACCTACATGTTTTTCTAACATCATGAACAACAATGACTCTGTTAGCCTATAACAATAATGTTAATAACAAATATACATTACCTAATTCTTGAAGTACACTGGATGACCTCTTCCAGTATACTGTCAGAGCTCACACGTGACTGATCATGTAGAGAAAGGTCTTCAGCCACAGAGCTATCACTTCCACTTGTCCGAGTTCTTTCTTTCCTATCCTCTTTAGATGAAACAGAAGTTGAACCTTGGATCTGTTGTGTGGTGATTGTTGTTGAATTTAATATAGTTTTGTCAGGACTTTCAGCTGTCTGTCTAGTCCTTTTTTCTATGAAGAAAATCTTTATTTTAGAGCTAAGTCTTACTAAATCTTCAAGTGCCAGAAGTGACAAGCTAAGTAATTAAAATAGTTATTCATATAAGAATGTGTAATAAATCCTATGTATTAAAATATGAATCCTACAAAGTAGGCCTAGCAGTATCCTCTGACACCAAACTACAATTATTACTTTCACAAAATTCTTCCAATCAGGTCCTGAAGTGTTTAATTTGATATTTAAGGCCACACAACTGAAAATAATAATAATGCTACTTTATAATTATAAACTCATAATATGGGTGCATAGGTAATTAACTAAAATTTCTTTTTTATTACATTTACTATTATTAGCTCTTGGTCTCAAAACTGAAGCTTTCACTAAATGATGCTTAAATGTTACTTTAGGGGTTGATTTTAACAGAAACAATATCCAGCATTAATCAAACAATTATGAATTTATACATCACATCTATACATATAAAACAAAAATACCTACGACAACAACTTGATATTTCTTGGTTTAACTTAATAAATTACAAAATTTGTAGGAATCAACCAAGACATCTACACATCTAAATCTTTAGGTGAAGTACGCAAAAAATACATTTCTTGAGTATTGCTCCACTAATGTTACAAGAAGAATAAAAAAGTAGCACAAAATAATAAATTGTCATTTTTTCCAAAGATCAATGCACGTGAACATTGTACTTTTGGGTAAGTGTAACAAAATTACAGTGGGTTTCTCAATTTAAAGCAAAATGACAAAGAACTTTTAGCATAACAAAATTTAAACACTGGAAGAGTAGTAATAATAACAAACAAACAAAAAATTGCCCAACCAAACATATTATTAATTCTGACATCTCAGTAACATCTCCAAAACTACAGCCACTACAAAATTCATTACTTGTAAACACACTGTACATGTTCCTATGGTGTCAAAAATATCAATATTCTCAGAAACTACAGATGTTATCACTTGTACACAAACTGATTCATGTTCCTTCGGTATCAGATATATCAATATTCTCAGAAACTATAGATGTTATCACTTGTACACAAACTGATTTATGTTCCTATGGTATCAGATATATCAATATTCTCAGAAACTATAGATGTTATTACTTGTACACAAACTGATTCATGTTATTTCAAATATATCAATATTCTCAGAAACTACAGATGCTATTACTTGTACACAAACTGATTCATGTTCATACGGTATCAGATATATCAATATTCTCAGAAACTACAGATGTTATCACTTGTACACAAACTGATTCATGTTCCTTCGGTATCAGATATATCAATATTCTCAGAAACTACAGATGTTATTACTTGTGCACAAACTGATTCATATTCCTTCGGTATCAGATATATAAACATTCTCATAAACTACAGATGTTATCACTTGTACACAAACTGATTCATGTTCCTTCGGTATCAGATATATCAATATTCTCAGAAACTACAGATGTTATCACTTGTACACAAACTGATTCATATTCCTTCGGTATCAGATATATAAACATTCTGATAAACTACAGCTACTAGAGATCTTATTACTTTTATATGCCTAATTCATGTTCCTATGGTACTAGAAGTATCTATAATGTTAGAAAAAATGTAGGTTCAATAAATTAATTCAACATAAAATATGATACCATATAACCAAAGCACTTTTGAAAGGTGGACTTTTCTTCCCAGTTTGCTCCTGAAGAAGAAAGGTCCACCTTTCAAAAGTTCTCAGGTGACAGGGTATTGAATTTTATTGTATCAGAAATATCAATATTTTCTCAGAATACAGCTACTAGAGACCTTCTTAATTTATACATACACACTAATTCATGTTCCTATGGTATTAGATATATCAATATTCTCTGAAACTACAGCTACTAGAGACCTTATTACATAAATATATTCTTATTATAAGAGACCTTATTACATGCAAATGTACTAATTCATGTTCCTCTGATATCAAAATAGTTAATAGCCTTATGCAATTAGCTTTAGTAGGAGCTGTGTGAATATTTTAAATATTTCCTTAATTCATAACAATAACTTTCCTGACAAACTGATTTCCGAATTAGATGTGATAAGCCTTACTTCTGGCATTAACTTTCGATAATAATAATAATCACACCAATAGCTCATTTAAGGATAGTTTAATAGACTATTAAAAGGTAATTAATTTTTTCTTGCTATCTAACACCAATTTCAATCAAGGAATCTGTAATTTTATTTCCCACCAATTCCTCTGATAAATAAAATAAACATGTAGATACATGTTAACATGTTTACCCATAGGCCAAAGGAAAAGGTCACATATCATTCAGCTAGGATCTTCCTGGCACAATGAGTAAGAATATCATGTGATGGTGAGTCAGGTGTGAAACTGGAGTTTGTGTTAAATATTGTGTCAGTGTCTTGGAAATTTTAATCCAAATGTTCTAGAAATATTTCATACTTTACTGTTTGTTCAGTGAGTAAAGAATGAAAAAATAGTATCGTTTTTGCACCATAATGCTCAGATTTTCTGCTACTATTCTACAAGGCATGGTGTTTTTTGAAATTGCTACTCACCTGTGGAGCTATATTCTGTAATAGCCATGCTCTTGCGATCAGTATCTAGTAGCTCTAACGCCTTTTTCTCCAGTTTCCGAACTTCTGCTTCCTGCTTATCTAACTGATGCTGCCACTTAATAAGGTGTTCTAAGTCCTTTCTTCGTTGATGGAGATTTTGTTCTCTTTTAGTAAGGTATCTACATGATAAAAAAATAAAGTCAAAATTTAATATTCTACATTTGATGGTACATTTTCATTAAAGGAAACACACACCACATTATTGGACCAACAGCTTTTTTAGAATCTATTCTTCTACTTCTCTAATACAAACATTATGCAGATCTATTGTTTATACTTCAGTTACAAGCTTTAATAAGTGTAATGATTTTATTTATTCAAAGTTCATAATACACAAGTTAAGCTGTACTACTAAGGCTCAAACACTAAGTAAATCCATAACTGTCTCTAATTTAACTCTTTTATAAGCTAAGTAATACAAGACATTTTTACTTCATTAAAAAAAATAATAGAAACTACTGACTGGTCGGAAATATTAATAATCAAACTGACCGTTTCCCAGCCTTTAATTTCAGATGTCCCTCACGAGAAGTTTGCTTTGAGGACATATCAGATGATCCTTTTAATCTGCTAAGTGACTTATCAGCTCCTTTTTCAGCCAGTTTATGTCTTTCAACTGGTTTTTCGATTCTTTTCTCAGATTTTAAGCTTGTAGGTATGGAGGTTTTGGAGCTAGTGGTTTGACTAGAAGTTGGACCAATGGCTTCCACAACAGATTCTTATGTGAGAAGCAAAAATTTACAACAGAAATAATGTTATTTAAATAACAGAAATAGTTCTATTAAAACAATAGGATAAAAGTAATACACTCCAAACATAATCAAATACTTATAGATCTTCCAGTTGCACAAGACAGAAACTTTGTAATTTTAACAATGCCACAGTATCTAAAGTACAGTACTGGCCATATTTTGAAAGCATAAGTCATGTATACTATAACACAAGTAAATAGCTGCTCCATGAAAATAGCCAATAAATTCCACATACTTAAAAAACAAGTAGAAATGTTTCAAAGTAACATCTAAATGTTAGGAACATTTATATTAAATATATCAAAAACGTTGAAGTAACATCACAGCAAAGGAGAAAAAGTAAAGTAAATCTATCATCTACTGATGGAAAACAGAAAATACAGAACATAAATATTATATACTCTAAATGTAGGAGAACACCATCAGCAAGTATCTGTCAGTATAATCAAAATACAGGTAATAAATCTTACCTAAGGAAGGTGTTTCTGATCCTTCAGAAATTTCATGGTCTTCATCAGTCTTTTGGGAAGAACAATAGTTTATGTAATTAACTTTTTTTTTTATTAACTTTTTTACATAAACATTTCTATAAACAAATGTTGAAGCATAAAAAATATTACAAGTTAAAAAATTCACTTTATAATGTCATTCATAACTATAAAATTAAGACTCTTATGATACAAAAACTCAAATACATTTATGAAACAAAAGAAGCCTACAGTTGGAATAACAGTCTTTTAGGTACTAAAATATAAGTTCTCACATTGTAATAAACAAACAATGGATTGATATTACACCAATAATAAAGGTACATTGTTTTTCAGTTCTTAAAAGTTTTACTTAAACTATCAGATTAAAAACGATTATAAAACTTTACAGCAGGTTTAATGGACTCTTCTGTTGCATCTACACTTTCTGTAGAAATATGCTCAGACACAGATTCTTCTGTCAGAACTACACTTTCTGTAGAAACATGCTCAGACACAGCCTCTTCTGTCAGAACTGCACTTTCAGTTGAAACATGCTCAGACACAGAGTCTCCTAGAATTTTAGAATTTAATGATGGATTTTTCTTCGCCTTTGATATGATACCAGAATAATCCAATGACTCTGAATTTGAAGATGATCTGGACTTCTTTGAGAAAACTGTAAAAATAAAAAGTTGTTAAACTTCACACTGAAAAAAACTTAACTGCTTGAAATTAAAATGGGAGGGATAATATATGAAATGGATTTCACACCAATTTTTGTTATTTCATAAAGCACAGAAGCCATATTTCAAGCCCATCACAAAAATTATGGTAAAAAAACATTTAAAACATTACACAGGTACAACACAAAAATGATACTATACCTCTTATGACACAGGTAGTAAATGAAGATGATACTCTACCTTCCATTATACAGCTGGGACAAAATGGTACTTAAAGATGATACTATACCTCCTATTATACAGTAGAAAAAATGGTACTTAAAGATGATACTATACCTCCTACTACACAGGTAGAACACAAAGGTACATAATTCATAATTGAATAGAGTTGTTTAAGCATTTCTTTAATAACAAGTAAAAGCTTGGAATGGTCTATTCTTTCATTGGAGGGGTGTCTGTGACTAGTTTTGGAGAATTCCATTCCTTATCAGTGATCCTTTACTTGTTGTTAAACAAATGTTTAAGCAACTCTATTCAATTATGTATCAACTGTCCAGTGTCGGCTAACAATATGAAGAGTTAAATTGTGGCGAAATGCTACAAGTTCTTCAAATACCTATAGAATGATAGGCTTCTTAAACACACCATTTTGAAATTGGTACTATATCTATTAAGAGATACTATATCTCCTAATACACAGGTAGAACACAACTGTACAGAAAGATGATACTATACCTTGTATATTACAAGTTTGAAAAAAATGTCTTGAAAAACTACAAAAAAGACTAACAAAAAGCTAACACAAGTGTAATATATTAATAAAGGAGTCAGTCTTAAACTCATGTTTATCTTCTAAAAATCATAAGGAATGTTTGAGTAATTGTACATGAGACAAATATCTTAAGACATACACACACAAAAAAAGATCTTCATTAAAATTAATGACTGCTTCCCTAGTAATCCACTCAAAAGGACAAAGAAAGAGAAACTAAAACTATCAAACAGTATCAAGTACTTTATGATTTATTCTATTAAACATTACTACAATAAAATGCATCTATACAACAAGAAATGCCAGTAAGTTTTACACTTTCTTGAAAAACAATAATTAATGATTTTTAACCTTAAGTTCTCGACATAACCAGATCAAGATTCCTGATAAATGTGGGGTATGTAATATCTATAATAGTTTCTGAATTTACTAAAAATATGTTGGAACATCCCCTATCCTTCCTTGGACCAATATCTTCCATATTCTGGCAAAAAGTTGACTGCTCTCTTCTGTGCTCTTTCCTGTGTTAAAGCACAGAAAATGAATGTAGAACACAATAGAAATATAAAATTATACAAAGTCTCCTCTTACACAGGTAGAACACAAAGGAAACATCAGAATATGATACTATACTTCCTATTACACGGGTAGAACAAAGTGGAAACATAAAGTGATACTATGACTCCAATTATGCTAATAGATCATAACGAAAATATAAGATGATGATATCACGTTTCTTATTATGCATGGATAACACAATAAAAACATTACAAGATGATACTACGCCTCCTATTACTTCATATAATGGAAAAGTGAAAAGGTATTTGAAATGCAATATGTATTGTCCATGCAGCCAGGATGGATATCTACTGAAAGAAAATTATTACAGAGAAAAGAACA
The DNA here is from genome assembly GCF_000517525.1 of Limulus polyphemus. Lineage (NCBI taxonomy): Eukaryota > Metazoa > Arthropoda > Merostomata > Xiphosura > Limulidae > Limulus > Limulus polyphemus. The sequence goes on along the minus strand of NW_013667839.1, from coordinate 145,846 downwards.
AAGGGAGTTTTCAAAAACAGTACACACAGAATACAAAAAGCCAGCTGCTGTCTTGGATCTTGAGGATGGTAATCCAGATGTTAATATTCATGCACAAATGACCAACAAGAATGCGAAGCCTATTGACAGTGAATGTACTTTTGTACACCAGTAATTGTAGTAAGTATGTTTGAAAAAGTAGGAAACAGTCAATGAAGAAGCTCTCAGCAGCTATTATGTGAGAACAATCCAGGCAGACATTATATATATTGAGTGAGTGCGAAACCCAATATGACATAGGGTAGTTTCTGAGTTACTTGAATTACTGGGTAACAAGAGTGAAACAGTTGGGTTACTCAAAGTACTGGGCAACAAGGTAGAACCGGCTAGATTACTCAAACTACTGTGCAACAAGGTAGAACCGGTTAGATTACTCAAACTACTGAGCAACAAGGTAGAACCGGTTAGATTACTCAAACTACTGAGCAACAAGGTAGAACCGGTTAGATTACTCAAACTACTGAGCAACAAGGTAGAACCCGGTTAGATTACTCAAACTACTGGGTAACAAGGGAGTGGGTACTAAGTACAAGCAAATAATTTTCAACACAGATTATGTAAATCAGAACTAAAGTCTCGATTTGCTAACAGAGGTGATATTAACCCAGGACTAAAACCTTGATTTGCTAACACAGATGATGTTAACCCAGGACTAAAACCTTGATTTGCTAACACAGATGATGTTAACCCAGGACTAAAATCTTGATTTGCTAGCACAAATGATATTAAAGCAGGACTAAAGCCTTGATTTGCTAGCATAGATGATGTTAAAGCAGGACTAAAGTTTTGATTTGCAAGCACAGATGATGTTAAAGCAGGACTAAAGTTTTGATTTGCTGGCACAGATGATGTTAAAGCAGGACTAAAGCCTTGATTTGCTAGCACATATGATGTTTAACCAGGGCTAAAGTGGTGATGTTAAACCAGGACTAAAGCCTAAACTTGCTAGCAGAGATGATGTTAAACCAGGACTAAAGCCTTGATTTGCTTTATTGAAATTTTAAAAAAGTTTGAATGACAAAACTTAGATGGATTTTACTCTGTTAGCATGTGAAAACTAGAACAGCTAATTTGAAAATGACCAGGAAAAATGAGTATTGATTTTTTATTGTACCTAAAATATAAGAACTAACCAATGCTTCCAAACATCATTCTAACTACTAATTAAGTTTGAAGCTCACACATCGTTCTCTCTGCTAAATCATTTTGTAAAGGTTATCTTTGTCTATTACTGCTCTTATCCAAATACTTCTGGTTATTGTTTAGTCTGAAATATCTAAGTTCCTGGCAAAGTTTATAGCAAAAATAGCAAGTGATACAGTTTATTGTAACTTAGTGGTTACAGTTTATTCTAGCTTAGTGGTTAGAATCTATTGTAGCTTAGCAATTACAGTTTGTTGTAGTTTAGTACTTGCAGTATAAAAGTCAAAACAACATCTTCTTTTCTTTTTTTCGACAGATGCAGTCTATTAAAGTTCTCAAAACCTATTATTTATTGCTGCCAAACCTACTGCAAAAGATCTCATTTCTGAATAAAGGAAATGCAGTATAGCTAGTATGTTTTGATAAATGACCTAAAGTTTGGTCAATAAAATATAGAAGAACTTTATGTAGTAAGTAATGCTGCCTTAGCTTTAAGAAGAAACTATGTATGAATATCAACCAACTTTCTATTTCCTCTTCAAGGTTTATATCTTCTTTCTGGCAAACACCTGATTTCAATTCCTTGACTTTTTCTTGCTGTTCTAGAAATTCTCGTCTGTTTTTTGCTGCAGAGCGATGGGCTTGTTGGAGTCGTTGTATTTCACTACGCTCTTGTTTCAACTTCATAAGAATGCCTCTCTGTCGCTTGCGAACTGAGGGAACTTTATTCTCTGATCCTTTCAACCGGAAATTCCTAATAAGCAATAAATCTCTGTTTCAATAATGATACTCACACTCATTACATTTTTTATAATTAATAAAAAAAAAGGTTAAAACAAAATGAGGAAAACTAGATTTAAATATTTAATGCATATCTGTACAAACTTCTATAAACATTGTTGACATGATGACTTTTAACCCATTTCTAATTTACCTCCCATGCTACCAAACCTTTACTCTAATCATCCTTCATGAGTTGTAATACTTATTTCAAGATTTCATCTTTTAACTGTAGAAATTCTCAACAAGGCACCTTTGAAAAGCTTTAGAAGGGTACTTGAGAAAACAGTACCAACTGGTTAGGAGGATCTTTATATGTATTGAAAAAAACAATCTGAAAATTAAAAGATTGTTCAATAAAAGGTTAACTGTTTCCATACAGGGTCAATTAACATGACCGACCTTGTAACCTCAAATTAACCAACAGTTTCCATATTATGAGTTTTAATGCGGTATATGTATCTTCATGAAATTTGGCAAATTATCAGTGAACATTGTAAGTCTTTTTTACACAAAAATCCAATTTTTTAACTAAGTATTTTTATAAAAGATTTGTCCGTGAACATATCAAGTCAGTGTTGACTGCTCCAAGTGCAAAGTGATTATCATGTTAAGATTAAAAATATTTCAGTTCATCTTAACATCTTCAAATTTCATTTGTGTAATTTGTAAAACAGCTTAAATATTAAAATTCTTTTTTAGTAAAACTTTAAATTTTATCTGTTATTTTCTCAACCCTAACTCTATACAGACTCAGTCAATTTAATCGATCTTATAACAGCCACAAAAAACGAAATAAATTTTCTAGAATGATTGCAGATACTAACATGGAACTACAATTGTTTATCATAAATAGGTTAAAGCTCATACCCACTTACATCCTTTTATACTTGATTTTATTGTCCTTTGACCCATGTCTAACGAATAATCCCTCTAGACAAGTTGTAAATCACTTGGCAAATGCATAGCTCATGTTAACGTATTGAATGACCTAACGAAGACCTTGTGAAGAATTTATTATTATTATTTTTCATTATGTAACCTAATAAGTTTCTAATTTTTACATTTTAATTGCTTTTATAATATTATATAAAGAATACACATATGACACTTATGTCTGACCCCCTTGTTTTTGCTTTTGGTTGCTGAGAAAATTTAAGCCTACATATTTTACAATAATGGTACTATTACATTAAATTTTTATTTTCTTAAGTAATGCACCTGAGAACACAGAATAATAACAAGAACAAAGCAAACAATGTCCTTTAACTATCATAATTTAACTGGCTTTCTAGCTATAGCATAAGAGCCTTTAAGTAATTCCCTAAGCTTGTCAATCTGAACATTGTGGGAGAAACTTTCAAACTGAAGATAAAACAGACAATACTCTGTACTAAACACAATGCAACACAATACATCATTTGATAGATTAAAACGTTGTCTTTCTATTGGTTGTAAATAATATAGTATAAAACATTAGAGATAACTATTAGCAATTTGTAAAAGAGAGGATGTGATACGTGTGCGTGATAAGTGGGTCTGATTTTCTACTTTATGACTCTGTATAAACAAATAAGATGGAAGGCTATAAAAATTATGCTTTGCCTGGGTAATACCTATATTATAATATGTAATTTTACATTAAAGAGATGGTATATAAATTAGAGAAGGGAGAAGACCTAGAGAACAAATGTCATGATTCTCATAACTGGGAAGATTGGGGATTTTTTTTATATTTCCTTATAATATTAAGAACTTAAAACTTATATAATATTAAAACTTTATTAGCTACATTTTGATGCCAAGTTTATTTGTATACAATGATAATAAAATTGCTTAATTAACTTTTGAATGTAACTCTGTAACAGGTCATGACATGCACACTTTGACCTACCTGTAAGAAAGAGGGTTAAAGAAAAACTTCAGCTTAAGTCAAGTGAAATTAGATCAAGGTCCTTTACTCATATCAATGACAATTTAGTCATCAGAGCCTAATGTTATAGATCTTAGTACATTAGAACTGATTAGTAACAACTGTTTCTCAATCAACAGATTTAGAAAATAGATTATTTGCCCTTAAACATTGAGTATAGACACCCTGTTTCCTGTCACAAAAGTATGCTTCCAAGTTCTTAGTTTCTAAAACTAATATACATAAAAATCTATTGTGCTCCCTAATAGCAATCCTCCAAAGCAAAGAAATACACATGCACTCAATAGCAGTTCTCCAAAGCAAAATACACATGCATTCAATAACAATCCTCCAAAGCAAAGAAATACACTTGCACTCAATAACAATCCTCCAAAGCAAAGAAATACACATGCACTCAATAACAATCCTCCAAAGCAAAGAAATACACATGCACTCAATAATAATCTTCCAAAGCCAAAAAATACACATGCAAGCATTGAGTAACAAACCTCTAACGCAAGGAAATACACACGGACAGAATAAAGACATTAATAAAACAAACAGTAATCATACTAAAACATGGGGAAACAAGTGTAGGTCAACACCAACAGGAAAAACACATATGCTGAATAAAGACATTAACAAAACAAACAGTAATCATACTAAAACATGGGGATACAAGTGTAGGTCTACACAAACAGGAAAAACACATACACTGAATACATACATTAACAGAACAGTAATTATAGTAAAAGATAAGAAAATAAGTGTAGGTTCACACCAACAGGAGAAACACATGCACTCAATAAAGACATTAACAGAATAAAGAGTAATCATAATAAAAGACAATGAAACAAGTGTAGGTCAACACCAACAGGAAAAACACATATGCTGAATAAAGACATTAACAAAACAAACAGTAATCATACTAAAACATGGGGATACAAGTGTAGGTCCACAGATTATCCACACCAACAGGAAAAACACATACACTGAATACATATATTAACAGAACAAACAGCAATCATAATAAAAGATAAGGAAACAAGTGTAGGTTCACAGAAACAGGAAAAACACATACAATGAATAAAGCTAACATTAACAGAACAAACAGTAATCATAATAAAAGATAAGGAAACAAGTGTAGGTTCACAGAAACAGGAAAAACACATACAATGAATAAAGCTAACATTAACAGAACAAACAGTAATCATGTTAAAAGAAGTGACTAGTACACATAAGGTTAATGATGTGGTTTTTTTTTAAAATATTCAGTGTCTAACATTCTGTTGCTCACATTCTTTTTTAAGATGGTGAGAAAGATACAATTGTTTCCATTCCATGATAAAAAAAAAGTGGCGTACCTTTTGGCAAGTTCTAGCCATGCCATTTCAGACCTAGCTTTATCTACCAAAGCTTTTTCCTGGAGCTGTAAAAGTGCCAGCTGATGGCGGGCCCTGAGTTCTTCCTCTTTCGCAAGTCGACGAACCATGTTCACTGTGAAATTTGTGAATGACTCTTCGGAAAACAAAGAAGGAACACTGCCTTCCTTTTCCTCTCCATACAGCAGCAATCCGACAGAAAATTGAGATTCCTGCAAAGTATATTAAAAACTTGCAATCAGAAAAACATGTCCCAATAAAAGAAAATCAAATTCAACATCGAACACCTCAGTAACCTGAATACACTTCATAATAAATGCTAATACTGCCTACACAAATGTGTGTTTTTTTTTATTCATTTAACAAGCAAGAACACACAACTGAAGAACCACTTATGGCTTTACCTATCATAAATTCATCATTACAACAGCTGGTAAATCACATTAGATACTTGTCAAAAAGAACTAGGGTTTATTTTATTCAAATAATTTACCTACCATTTTGTTCCAATACACTTTTTACTACCATGACAAATACAACAGCTTTTACCAATGCCTATTCTATATTATTCTTACCACTCAACACAAATAAAGTTTAGATAATTTATTTAACATCTTTTACATATGAGATTGTGTAAAACACTCTTATTCACATCTTCACTAAATGGGATATAAGCACTGATATATACACCTGGAAAAAAGTTAAGCACCCCGGTGTTTTTTTTCAAGTGATTCAGATTCGACGTTCTTGTGACTGATTATAAATTACCATTCAATCTAAACGTGTTTATCAAATGAAATTATGCATTATTGGGCATAAGAAAACAAGATTATCACCGTAAAATAACAATTTTTAATTTACATCTCATGACATCAAAATATGGACAGTTTTCACGCTTAAAATTATCTTTAATAAGTATTGTCAGTGAAAGCTCAAAAATGTTATTGAATTGTCAAATCACATTACAAAATGTCAATCATGACCCACACATTGATAATTAGTCATCGAAAAGTCAATATCGGGTATATCCACCGTTTGCCTGGATGACTACAAAGCCTGTTCAGAAAAATGTGCATAGAATTATTGTAATAATACTTGTCTACCACAACACATAAAGCTCTACTGCCAGTTAGACGTCTGATTTGTTGAAGCGTTATCTGTCGCCATTCTCGGTGCAAGTGAGCTTCTAACTGTTGCAATGTCTGTGGAGGAGGCTCCAAAGCCTGTATTCGCCTACCCAATTGGTCCCACAGATGCGGTTGAGATCTGGACTTCTTGCTGGCCAAGGAAGAGTGTTGACGGATTCATTCTCTAAATAAGCCTTTACAGCCCTAGAGCGATGAGATCTAGCGTTGTCATCCATGAATAAAGGGTGGTTGTCAAAATGAGGCACAACTACAGGTG
>NW_013667839.1:125963-138507 GCF_000517525.1 Limulus polyphemus | reverse complement strand
TACTGTCAATAAGAAGACACAAGATTTAACTATACTGTGTACTGTCAATAAGAAGACGCAAGATTTATTTTCCATTATTATACATAATATATGTATATAGATTATTACTGTTTAGAAATAAGTTCTTAAACTTATTTTTCTTATAACATAGAACAGTAAATAAAGAAGTAAAGCAAACAATTATCTCTTTTACTTACACCCTTTGTAATCGGTTGCTAAGCCTTTTAAAATTTCGCACTTGGAGGATATGAAAAGAAATAATTTTTTTTTAGGTTTTACATATACATTTGAATAACCAAAAATTCATATATTACTATATCGATATCATAGAATTCCACTATAATTTATCAAGCTTGGTAACTAAGCTATATTTGGGTCTAAATAAATATGATTTTTCTAGCAGACTAAAGACACAACCTACCTTGAAATCTTGTTTCGAAAGAAAGAAATAGCCTCCTAACACATGAAAATGGCTGAGAAAGCCACTAGGGGGATTTGCTTTCAATTGGTTATTCACATGTCATATATTGAAGTACATGCATATAAGGGACAGTTTCCAAAAATGGAAAGAGGTGAGCAGTGCCACTTAGTTTAATTCAGTACATGAGTGATATCTCAGCAAATAGAAAAGATATGATTCTTATTTTATATTCTAGCTTGTCAATATCGGTAATTTGAGTTCTTAATTAGTATGAAACTATAGACTTAGTATTTTCACATTACAAACATCTAATTTGAACCAGTGCTGCATTCAACATACCATGTGACACACAAAAATCAATGTTTAAACATGTTTTTTTAATATTTACTTTTAAATTAAGAAATTATATAATGTATAATATTAAAAGTTGAATTATAATGTACAGTTTGATACCAAACTTATTGATATAAATTCATGAAATAGTAGTTCAATAAAATTGTGAATGTGAATCAACAAATGTGATGACATGGACTTTGACCTGTGACCATCTGGAGAGGGTAAATAGCTATTCTTGTTCAGTGTTGGCTTCTACGTGCAAAAACTTTTTTCACCTCCACAAGCCTTCAGCTCTCATGTACCTTACAATCATATGGTTCAACACACTCTCCTGATGCATGTGACTCCCTCTATTCTATTCTACTGAACTATCACTTTGAATTTTGGCAGAAAATGGAAGCACTGGTTTTCAGAGGGGAGGAAGGGTGGGAAGTGTGAGAGAAGGTAAGTACATTATCTCCACTCACATAAATGGCTAGAATCCCACATTGAATAGATGGAGGGATTGGTAAGAGGAAAGCACTTGAAGAACACCCTACGAGAGTAGATCCTCCCATATGTGGGAAACAGTACCACTTCTATACTAGGTATACCAGTGTGTCCCAGACATGGGCATAAAATGGGAGAGAACAATGGTTGGATCAGAACCACAATATATTGGAATCTCAATCCCATAGAGCACATTAATGTGGGTGTGAGTAAAAGGATGTGCCCCCTAGGTGTACAGTGGCTAGGGCTAGACGGACCATCCACAACAATTAAACAGCATCCAAAACCCAGCCGCCAGGAACAGACTTCCACACAGGGGTAGGATAAGGATCATACTGGTGGCAAGTTAACTACAAACCAAAACCTAGCCACCACGAACTGACACCCATGTGAGGATAGAAAAGAGGATCATACCAGCAGCAAGTCTACTACAGTCCAAAGATGATCATACCATCTTCACCTCAAGTACAGCAGAACAGAGGAAATCTTGTACCCCCTATCTGTGAACAGGACACATGATAGCAATGTGATAAATTGTTTGGTCAATCCATGAACCTGACATCTGGATGATTGTCATAATAAAGATGTCTCTGTAATGGAAACTAACTCAAAATCATCTGACAGGAACGCTCCAAGCACAATAACATTCTTGATATATGAAAATCATCGAGGGATAGTGTAAGTGGAAGAAGCATATTAATCTGCAAGTTCAACCATCATGACTCACAACATGGGTGAAGGGCACAAGAGTATAATTGAGCGAGGAACAGAGACTCCTATAATACAAGTGCAAGGACTTTTGTTGATTGGTTCAGTTCTGAATCGAAAGTCCAGCCAATGGAAACTGACATCCATGTGGATGTAGAATGAGAGATCCCAATAGAAGGGGCTCACTCCAAAGCTACAACATCCCTTCGGATAAACCCGTACAGAGATGGAGCATTAGACTGAAGGACATATCATCATCTAGACCAGAAGAACACCACCACCCTACTCTCAACTGAATGATTTTAACATTAATTGTATATCAATATCACATTCAGGACAATGCCTCCACGGTCCACTACACCAGCAGCTTGGAACTGGAAAATGGTAAGGACTTCCATACACCACTGTAAGGAAAAGGGTGGAGAAAATGCAGTGGAGAGTCTTGAGAAACAGGTGACCACGAAAAACTCTATTTTGAAAAGCAGACCATACCTGATCTATTCAATCGAAGACATGGTAGGGATGGGTAGCTATCTCCTTCTGCTTTATCCAGGAATTCCATGAGCATATTAATGAAGCAAATATGTCACGAGAAAGAAACCAACAAGCAATCTTCTGGAACACCGCATCTCAACAGTGAGCATTTTATGGCCATGGAAATTATAAATCTGCAGTCAACCTGGCCTGACAATGTGGATTTGACTGATCAGGCACCACTTGCTACAGAGCAGGATCTATACAGTAAAAAAAAAGAGAAGAAAAAAGAGGGGAGGGGGAAAGACCCTGAAAAAGGAGATAACTTACCCAGTCAGAGACTCACTGAAGTCTGATGAATTTCCTCAAAGAGATACCTGAGATGAGACATTAGGGAAAGAGTAAGGTGCCTGATCTGATGAGGAGATACCTGGAACAAATTATGGGAAGAGCAATCAGAAGGACTTGACATGGAGTGGCATGGATGACTGAAATCACCCTAGGAAGAAGATGAATGGGAGGGTAATCTTTCAGGTATTTGTTGGTCCAATCTTGGCTGAATGCATCGACACCCAGAGCAAGTGGATAAGGAAACGAAGACCAAAACATAGGTAACTTGGTGTTGAGGGATGTGGCAAACACATCCAGGTGAGGAGTACCCCACTGAAGATATAGTCACTGGAAAATAAGAGAGTCGAGAGACCTCTCCATCATGATGGAAAAGATGATCCGCAACAAGATTGAATGCATCCAGAACATGGCATGCAAGGAGACAAATACCGAGCACATGGGCCCAAAAAAGGAGATTTAAGGTTTGACCACAAAGGAAACGAGAATGGGTGCTACCTTGGTAATTGATGCCACCACCGTAGATTTGTCAGAATGAATCATGATCACATGATTCCTGGCAAGATGAAGAAAATAATCCAAAGCACAATGTATGGCCAGAAGCTCCAGGATGTTGATATTGTAAGATATTTAAGCCAGAATCCACTGACCTGAAGCTTTCTGTTGATTGACCCCCCCCCCAAGCCAAGAAGGGAAGCATCTTTGAAGATATGCAAATCCAGACGACGGGGAGGGAGCAGAACACCCACCAACATGTGAGCCCTGTCCAACTACCAATACTGATCACCAACAAGTGAAGGAGGAAGGGAAATAGGAGCTTCTAATGGATCCTACACAAGATCGAACTGGTCGTGCAGAGCCCACTGAAGAGACCTCATATGCACTCGACCCAAAGGAATAAGGGCTTCCATAAAAGACCCCATCCTCAAAAGTGATATAACCTCATGAGCTGTAAGAGAGAGAGCAATAAGGGTGTGGAGAACTGAAAGCTCCATCAAATGAAGTTGAAGAGAAGGTTGGGCCCAACTGAGATGAGTGTTGAAAAAGACACCCAAGTGGACAAGATACTGGGTAGTTAAAAGGATTGCCTTATCCAACTTGATTAACCAACTCACATGAGCTGCCTCCAGGAGCAGTAGATGAGTGTGATGGGCAGACTCCTGTTTGGAATGAACTAACAGAAGCCAGTCCTCTGTGTGACGATGCAAGCACAATCCCTGAGCGTACAAATGTCGGACAAATGCCTTGATTGCTCGACAAAAGACATACGGGGCCGAATCAAGCCCAAAGGGCAAGGTGCAAAATTGGTAAACTACTCTGTTATGACCAAATCTTGACAGATGAGATGTTGGAACATGTAGGTAAACATTCATGATGTTTACCTTGGTCATCCATGGTAAATCGTTGTAGAATGAAAAATTGATTGAGGAGGGAGAAATCAATCACAAGCCACCATTTCCTGGTTTTCTTGGGTCCCACAAACAGCTTGGAATAAAAACCTGGAAAAGGATGAATGAAGGTTTGATAGCATTCTGGGAGAAAAGATCATGTATCACTTTTGACAGAAGCTGATTGGTGGTAGGATCCCAAGGCAATGGAAAGGATATGGACACCTGAGACAATGGAGGAGGGGAAAGGAAGTGGATGACAAGTCCCTCAGATAATACCCAAATAACCCACAGATTTGTGGTGAAAAGTTGCCATAGGGGAACAAAATCGGTCAAGCAAGCCCCCACTGGACCGGAACCCACAGTGTAATCACCAGTACTGTTGACGTTGTGTCCATCTGTGTTGAATAATACAACAAGAAGAGGAACCCCTAGAGGTAGGAACAGGTAGGGGCTGGGAAGGAGCGAGACGGGAAACAGTAATAGGAGCTTGTCTAGGCTCTGATGAGACAAATGATCCACCAAGGAAGAAAGGGTTGTTTGTTGTCTCACCAATTCCACACGGGATTCCAAAGTCTCAAGAACATTACCGAAAAATACTGCTAGAGAAAAGGGGCCCATATGTAAGTCTCAGACATAAGTTGATGGTAAATGAACCTGGGACAAAACAGTGTCCCTCCCCAGGAAATATCAACAACACAGAAACCACATGTGTAAGGAAAGATCCAAAAAAGACAAACATGCTGACATGGAGATAATCAGGGAGAAGCTATCCCTCAAAAAGCTCTCAGGATGTCAGTGAATCACCTTGGAAAGGAAGTAGATGGTAGACAAGTAATGTAGGAGAGTTGATATGATAAGACAAAGGCAGGAGAATTGGGAGTGGGATAAACAAAAAGGAAAATCAGGATCCACCTCCTACACGGCAAAATTGACTCCAACTGTTGAGAATCAAGAAACGGACATTCAGCCTGATGGTAGGCCAAAGCAAACTGATCAGAAGCCCGTGAATGGTGAGGCATGCTAGAAACATCAACCATCTGAGAAACAAAATGCTCTGCATAAACCCTAATATCCGGTGGAGTAGGGAAAACCAAATACTGAGAGGAGGGGTATCATGTAACAAAGAAAGAAGGAGATCATATGAAATTTGGGAAATGGATAAAACAGAATATACTTGAGAAATCATGGTTAAAACAGCCATATTAGGCCTAGCTGATTCTGCAGTAGGGGCTTGGAAAGATATGGCAAAAATCAAATGGAGGAAAAAAGGCTGTCAAAATCTTCGTTGACCCGAAAAAATTCAGCATGATCAGGAGGAATAGGGGCAACATCAGGAGAAACAGGTTGACTCATATAAAATCAATGTCATGATGAATGAGAGCCAATAAGTCCATAGACAAGTTATCCCCACCTGTTGCTTGTGTGAGTGTGCTAGTAGAGGGTATTGCCTCCAAAGTGGTAACTTGTACTTCAGTATTCATTGTGTAACAATGAATAATCAAGCACAACTGTTTGATGAAAAAATATATTGAAAACTGGGAAAAAAAAGTTATCAGAAAATTTGTGAACTTTAAAAAAAAGGAAAAATAAATCCACTTTGGAATTAATATATATAAAAAATGCACTAGGTTGAACAAAAAACCATGACTGAAAAACACAACAAAAAAACGTCTTGACATGAGTAAACGAGAAGTGATAGTTTGGTCAAATAGAACAGAGGGTGTTGCACGCGTCAGGAGTGTGTGTTGCACTCCTATTGGTGGAGGGTTTTTGCATCAAAATTTACATATGAGATGCAGTTGAACCATTTGATTGTAAGGTACATAGGAGCTCAAGGTTTGTGGTGTGCAAATATTTTTTTTGGAATATAGAGGGTAGCACTAAACAAGAATAGCTATTTATGTGAGAACAGGTAATGTACAGTATCGGAAATACTTTTATGAGCATTTAATGACTATATTATCATCACAGATAAAAAATAACACTAGCTGGATTATAATAATCCAGACAGACTTTTAGAAGTATTTAATGACAATATTATCATCATATATTAAATATAGCACTAGCTTGCCTATAACCATCCTATTCTCTACTGCTCCTACCAGAGACACTGATGTAAGTGAATCACAGTGTCATTGTTGTTCAGTTTACCTGATCCGATGTACTGCTTGTCGACGATATGCTGCTAGGTTTGTTCCGTGAATGTGAGTGGCTTCTATGATCTTTTGTAGGCAAAACAAGTTTAGAGGAATGTAGTTTTGGTACACCTACAATGGAGAAATACTACTGTTAACTATTCTTCTAAAGATAATACAAAGTTTTCTCAAAGGCAAGATTAGCAAGTGAAGTTTGCTGTAGACAACCTTCTTGAAACACAGGTCCTGATAAAGGTTGGTATAAGTCTAACAATCAAGTTGTTAATAAAACTCTTCACAAATATGAATTCATTGAATAAAAGACACAGAACTGAAATAATTATGTATAATTATTACAAGGATGAACCTTCTCAAGCACTGGAGAAATCCTTATGGATAACCCCAAATTAACAAATGTATAAGCACTATAATGAAAATTTCTACTTATCTCAAATACAAAACAATGTTCACCTTCTTCATATTGTTCTGTGTTCTCTGTTGATCTATCTTCTGTTTTAGAGGATCTACTTCTAGCAGACTTTTTGTGTCTGAACCTGCTAGTTACAAATTGCCTGCTCTCGTCCCGAGATAGTGTGTGATCAGAAATAAAACTCTCATTTTTTTCTCCAAGACTATAGAGGTGCTCTGAAACAGTATTCTCATTCTTCTCCCTAACAGTGGAAATCTGTTCTGAAACACAACTAGCAGCTGATGGCTGGTTGGATCCTGCTTCCTCGTGCAGATGTTCAGACACAACAGTGTCACTCATCCCCTTGTCTTCTGAGACGCTGCTAAACTTGGAATTATTCTTGTCTGAAACATGCTCAGCAGTATCATTGCTTACCTCTTTGTCCTCTGAGATACTACTACTGCTGCTAAGCTTAGATCGATTCCTTTCTGTAACACTCTCAGACACACCACTTAGCTGTACATCATGAAGTTTTTCAGATACATCTTCAAGTTTTGAAGAAGGAAGAGTAGATACTTGTTCAAAGTCACTGGTGTAAGAAAGATGATCTGAAAGTTTTTCATTACCTGTTCCAGGCTTCTGATAAAAGATAATAATAGATTATTAAAATGAAAGCCTTGACGGAAATTATAAAACTGGATCTTCTTGAATATTACTAATACAGCATTTTCAGTCAAGAAAAACTTATAACTCAGAGCTACATTCTAGTTTTCAGCTACACCAAGTAGTTAGGTATAACAATTGATATAAGTAAGTTCAAATGGTCACATTTCTTGGAAGGTAAAATTAACACTGAGCTTAATATTTCTGTGAATACATTATGATTATTAAAACAATAAATATTTCATTTTAAACTTATAAAATGTTTAGCAGTCACTAGTATATGTTCAGTCAGAAAAGTAATTCATACACCCACTATACTATTTTCATAACCTAAAAGCTCCATGTGTTTGATTAATGATAATCTTCAATATTAAAAAAGTCACCTACTTCCTTATATTAAGAAAAATACTAACTGTAAATTATAATTTTATTTGACTCCATTACTGAAATATTTCAGAAGATTAAAGTAATAGTTACCTCTCTGAAAGATATTGATTTTTGTTGCTGTCCTTGAAAAACTGCTGTTACAGCAGATGTAGCAGCTGCGGCAGCTGCAGTGGAAATCAGTCTAGTTGTTCCTTCACTGTGTTGTTGCCACAAAGCTCCGAACTCTTTCAGAGGAGTCACTTTCACCTTAAAGAAAACAATATGCACCAACTATATACACATGATCTTATTCTAAGTGCTGATAAAGGCAAAAATCGCAAGGGCTTGATATGTCATCATGTCAGCATCGTTTTCTTTTGTAATATAAGATTTTACAAACACGTACTTTGAATGTTGAATGTTACAAAATATTTATGTCTTAACTAAATCATTATTTTTAGACATACATGTTAGATCAGTTTTGTGTTAGATGAATTTTGTAATTTATATTCACTTTTTATACTTTGAGTGCAATTTTAACATATATCTGAATAAAAGATGTCATACTTCAAGTTTTTCTGTTAGATTTAGTAATTATTGTGACACCAAGACCATAACTGAAATACATTTTCTCTCCAGTCAAGTTATATTTATCCCCAAATCTGTCAAACCCTCAAGTGTCAAACTAAAGCACAACAATATTGAGAGATGAACTGGTTTACATAAATGTGTTGGATTCACTACATTTAAGAAACATTTTCAAGAATAATTTGACCTAACCAAAAAAAAATACACACTGTTAATTGAACAACAACAAGTTCTCATTACTCCAAAGTGCATGAGCTCAGTCTGCTGGGCCTATCCTGTATTATAGAAGAAATATTGACTACGAGTACCTACATGATATGTAGCAATATTTTAGTACACACACACACAACAAAAAAAAAAGATGAGTTACAAAGATATTTGTAATTAAAATATGTCTGTGAATTGATGATGATTTTCTGACTCAGTCTCTGACAAGTTGGAGTGTAAGGTGATGCTAATATGTGACAAATAGATATTTTTGGCTTTCGTATATGTTGCATTTGCATAATATCTAGAGCCTCTGAAATGCAAATCAACAGTCTTACTCAGTATCCATATATATTTTATTCAGTATTTATTCTTATTTAACACAAACTGTTGTAAAATCAGCAATTTAGGTTATAATGAACAGCTGATAAATATGACATCAAATACATAATACCATGTTGAATGGAACTCTGTAAAAAGTTATGGCTTGTGCACCTTGACTCCCACCTGACATTATAGGGTTAAAATTCATATATATGCATGTATGTTTAGTTGTGTGTGTGTCTATATATATATGAGATATAAGTAAGAGTTGAGATGTTGTGGGTGTAAGCACTCAACTGTGTACCATTAATGAATTTTCCATGACTGCTGTCTGGTTTCTCATCTGCTTTTTGGATTTTGTCTGATAGATGGGATATCCCCAATCCTTTTGTGTGCTATTATCACAGGCAATCTACGTTATGACTTTAGGATAATGACCGAAAAGTGCGAAGGTTAGAAAGTTTTTTATTTTCATTTTCAAATAGAGTTTTGATTTATATATATATATATATATATATATATATATATGTGTGTATGTATGTATGTGTGTGTATTCTCCTAGACTAAACTTTAACAAGCTCTGGTATATGTTATTTACTGAAAGATAATGCACTGTTTTGTATTCCCACAAGAAAACCTAAGAAAATCTCATAATATTGTAAACTATACCTTGGCAGGAATAAGAAACTTTTTCCAATTCAGTATTAAACTCTATCATATCTAACACACATAACATCTTAACCCTCCCGCTGCAGCTATCTTTTTCTATATTTCATGAGGTTTTACCGAGGTTACATTCAAAATTTAATTAAACTACTATATGATCATGGTAAATGAATACACTTGGCATGAAAACATAGCTAATAATCCAAATTTTAATATCATATAACAAGTTCTTAATTTTATAAGGAAATATCTAAAAACAATCCTAAATTTCTCCTACTATGATAATTGTGGCATTTGCTCTCTAGGTCTTCCCTCTTCTCTAATATATTTACCACCCCTACCAAAAGTATGAAATTTAATGTAAATTACTTAATATAATACTGTTATCACTCAGTCAAAGCCCCATTTTTATAGCCTTCAATCTTATTTGGTTACAGGGCCATAAACTAATAAATCAAACCACTCTTGCCATGGACACCTGTCACATTTAATACTAAATTATTTATAACCAAGAGAAAGCCAGTTTTAATCTATCAAATGATGTATTACATTAAATTATTTGCTGTACAGAGAACTGCCTATTTCACTTTCAGTTCAACCTTTATCCCCATGGGAAACACACTGACAAGCTAAGCTGAATATTTAATGGTTCTTATTGCATGGTTAGAAAGCCAGAAAAATTATCATAGTTAAAGGACATTGTGTGCTTTTTACATGCTATTATTATATTTTCTTAAGTGAATTATTTAATTAAATAAAAAACTAGTTAGCGCAGAGTACCATCATTATAAAAAAAGAAGGGTTAAGTTTCATTGCCAGTCAACAACAACAACAACAAAAAAAAGACCCATGTGTATTATTTATTTATTATTATAAAAGTAACCAAAATGTAAGAATTATAAACGTTTTAGGTTAGAGTAGGTAAAATAAGTAATTATAATAATAAAAATATTTCACGAGGTATGCTCATGAGCTACTCGCAAGTAGCTTTTGCATTACGTAATTCGATAGGGTAACATGAGCTACATGTTTACCAAGTTATTTAGAACTTGAGTGGTAGGAATATTAGTTAGACAAGGTTGAAAAGGCAATAACACAATAAAATGTAAGTATAAACAGATATATACTGCTATGAGTTTAAAGTTATTCAGGATAAACAAATGTAGTTTCAGGTTACCATATGAAATAATTCTTGAAAGAAAAAAATGGTAATTTAGATTTATTTTGAATTGTTTTTTGGTAAGTTACAAGGTCAGTAAAATTGACAAACCTTGTATGAAGTAAGTGTAATAATGTAATAATGATAAAATATAAAGTTTTACTGAAAAAAAAAATTATGAAATTTATTTAGGAGGTTTTAGAGATTATACAAATGAAATCTGAGAATTTTCAGATGAAGTATTTTAACATGAAAATCATTTTGCACTCAGAGAAAATGTTAGTAAAAATACTTCATTAGAAATTCTAATTTTTTTTGTCTACAAAAGACATGATGCGTACTGAAAGCTTGCAAAATTTTGTGAAGATATTCATAACATATTAGACGTAACAATATGAAAACCATAAAAGTCAATTTGGGGTTAATTTTTAGGTCGAATCAAAAACTTAATAAGAGTGTTAATAGAGAAACATTTTCCATGCAGAGAACATGATGTTTATGTTTTGCTAACCTTGGCAAGTTCTCGAGCAGCTTCAGCTGTAGCAACTGCAGCTCTTGCTTGATAATTCATTAGCTTCTGAGCAGAGTCTGTAAAGGCTCTCTGAGCATTGTCCTCTACCATCTGCTGCTGGCTATGTCGGATCAAGTCCAATTCATGCTGTTGTCTCTGAATCTCCTGATGAAGCTCACGATGTTCTTTTTTGTGAGACTGTTGAACATCCTGAATAACAGTTAAAAACTGAATCAATGAATTCTGAAAGCCTTACATCAATATTTGTATTCTTAATAGTATAGTAGTATCATGGTTGCTACTTACTTAATTACATCATACTCATATACTACCTAGTTCAATGTAGTGGCCTACTAAAATAAACTTAATCAGATTGCACCCATGAACTTATCAGTTAGAAATCTAATAACTCATAGTAATAGAGCCAAATACATACAAAACAATATTAATTGTTGTAAAAACTGAGTCTAGAGTATTTGTTGAATACAGTAATCATACCACAGGGAATAATGTTTTTTCAAAATCATACATTTTATCTGTTGTCTATTATATTGTTCATCTTCAGCATCACTTAAAGGTCACTATAATACACTTATTTCTTATTGTATTTAAAGAGATGAAAAACAGGAACAAAAGGATGAAACTGTGTACACATATATATCATTGAAAGGAAAAGTTACATGTATCTGCTAGTGTATCAGGTGCACATTCTGAGAACAAATAAATAGCAGCACAATTAAGTTCATATAATTTCCACCATTTCATCTATTACTGTGAGTATAATGTACACAATCTAAGGACAAATATATAGTAGCATGACTAAGTTCATTTGCATAATTCTAATAACTGAAAAACTGCTTGCATCCACTAGCATATAACAAATGTGAACAAATAAATAGCAAACTGACTAATTAAATATATTAATACAGAATATGTTATTTTCACTACAGCAAACTTGTACATCAATACAGAATACCACATTTTCACTACAGCACATTAATATATCCATACAGAATACAACATTTTCACTACAGCACATTTATATATCGATACAGAATACGACATTTTCACTACAGCACATTTATATATCCATACAGAATACGACATTTTCACTACAGCACATTTTTATATCCATACAGAATACGACATTTTCACTACAGCACATTTATATATCAATAGATGATATGCCATTTTCACTACAGCACATTTATATATCCATACAGAATATGACATTTTTACTACAGCACATTTATATATCAATAGATGATATGCCATTTTCACTACAGCACATTTATATATCGATACAGAATATAACATTTTCAGTACAGCACATTTATATATCCATACAG
>NW_013667839.1:123924-125306 GCF_000517525.1 Limulus polyphemus | reverse complement strand
ACTACAGCACATTTATATATCCATACAGAATATGACATTTTTACTACAGCACATTTATATATCAATAGATGATATGCCATTTTCACTACAGCACATTTATATATCGATACAGAATATAACATTTTCAGTACAGCACATTTATATATCCATACAGAATACATTTTCACTACAGCACATTTATATATCAATACAGAATACGAGATTTTCACTACAGCACATTTATATATCGATACAGAATACAACATTTTCACCACAGCACATTTATATATCGATACAGAATATAACATTTTCACTATAGCACATTTATATATCCATACAGAATACGACATTTTCACTACAGCACATTTATATATCGATACAGAATATGCCATTTTCACTACAGCACATTTATATATCCATACAGAATACAAGATTTTCACTACAGCACATTTATATATCAATACATGATATGCCATTTTCACTACAGCACATTTATATATATCAATAGATGATATGCCATTTTCACTACAGCACATTTATATATCAATAGATGATATGCCATTTTCACTACAGCACATTTATATATCAATAGATGATATGCCATTTTCACTACAGCACATTTTATATCGATACATGATAAGCCATTTTCACTACAGCAAATTTTATATCGATACAGGATATGACATTTTAACTTGAGCACATTCATATATCGATATAGAATATGGCATTTTAACTGCAGCTCATTTATATATTAATACAGAATATACCATTTACTTCCATTTAAAGCAGTTATAACTCTTCTGACCCCCTACCCCCAACAGTAACTAATGTTAATTTATATGTAAGTAAACACAAAGTATGACAGTTTTCTTTTGCCAGTTTTATGTAATCCTCCTGTCAATCAACTTCCAAACGATATAGGCACATTATTCATTGTATTCCCTGCCCTATATTTGAAATTTGCTTTGCACATTGCTATTTTTGTTGAGCCATTTACTGTGGTGACAAGAAACTCAAAATGTTTCCAACAGCTGATCTATAAATCATTGAATGGGTCTGTATATCAGGCTTTTGCTTTTCACCTTGAATGTTCGCTGCTCATCATTGTGTATTACACATACAACCACAAGATCATGGAAGTAAGCCTTTTGTTTCATGGTTTACAGGTGAATAACTGTTGAAGATTAAAAATTCAAATGTAGTTTTGCATATTTACTGTTCCATTGTAATACAAATGATATGCATCATGTACTGTATTGTTTTACAAAATATAACAATATGCTGTATTTCATTATACTCTTAATCCCTACTTTGGTATTGCAAAGCTACTAGAGCTATCTGCATCTGTTACCAATACTGAGGTGCTGACTAGAAGGAAGACAACAGGCTGTCAACACCCACAG